>NW_025947006.1:0-40234 GCF_000764305.2 Hyalella azteca | reverse complement strand
CTAGCGAGGCCGTGACAAGAAAACGTGACTACAGTAGTAATTTGGAGGCTTCTAGCGAGGCCGTGACAAGAAAACGTGACTACAGTAGTAATTTGGAGGGTTCTAGCGAGGCCGTGACAAGAAAACGAGACTACAGTAGTAATTTGGAGGCTTCTAGCGAGGCCGTGACAAGAAAACGTGACTACAGTAGTAATTTGGAGGGTTCTAGCGAGGCCGTGACAAGAAGGCTAATAAACAGAGCTGACTGATGGTGTACGCTAGTTTATTCTGGTAGTTGAGAAAGGGTTGAAATCAGTGAGAGAACAAGAATGTAAAGAACTACCGATGGAATTGTGTAATTAAAACGTTGGATCGGGACAAACAAAATGTGACTATAGTAAAGGAAGGAAATACGTGAGATGTAATGTGTATTTGGGTATGGAAGAGAGACATGAGAACAAGGTCATAAATTAAAGCATGAATTTCTCTTGGAAGTTGATAGTTGGAAATCACGTGAAACAGAAGGTATATTCTGACATTTAATATTCAAAACCATTATTATTAAGATTAGCTATTAAAGTTACCGCAGCAACAACGATGGTGTTGATGAATAACTTGAGACTCGAATCATCATTGCTAAAATTTGCTAACTCAATTCCTCTGATAAGTAGTATTACAAATAGTTTCACCGATAACTTCACTCTAGCCAATAATATTATTAACTGAGATTACACATCGGGCATTACTTAAGTTAATTCATAATATCACTTTAACTTCATTTGGTTTTCCCTCATACAGAATAAGGATATTTCATTTATTCATGTGTCAGCATGAGCTAATATGTGAGCTATGGCCCAGTCTGGGCTCTGAGTCGATATGAAACTCCTCAACCATTCCTGTCACTTGACTTTAAAGTACACCACGAATATACTCCTACAATACTTACATTAACATATATTAACTTTCAATATTCACCCAGTGGATTATATAATTTTTACCAGAACACAAGAGAGAGAACACGGCACCCGTTTAGTAGCGAGCGCGTCGAAAGAAGAATGCGTGGGTTTTGGTGTTGCCAGAGGTGCGTGGGTTTTGGTGTTGCCAGCAGGTGTTGCCAGAGGGCTTGGTTGAAATTGACTCTACACTCTAGAACTGTCGTGAATTACAGAATAATAATAATTTGTTATTACCAGAGCTTAAACTATTACAAAATTATCAGATATTTTAGATATTAAGATTGGACGTGATTAATTGGCTTACAATGTCGATTATATTTATTTTCTATTTACTCTATTTGACACTGACAAACAGACAGGTTCACGGGTGAATTTTACATAATTTACATTAGGATGTATACAAAAATATATATTAATCTCATTTATACTCCTGGAATCACTACAAATGAACCCGTTACATCTTAGTAATCGTTATCCACAATACGAGACGAGATAATTTCTAATTTCAGAATAAATGGATAAGTTTCTAAAATAATATTTAGATACCTATGAATGTTTTCGAGTCTATTCCAGGTGAAGATATCTTTCCTATGAATTTATAAATTTATCCCTAACGAGCCGTGTAACCCAAAGTTGTTCCGTATAAATTATCCACGAGCTTCTCCTATATTGCATTTATCAGTAGACGCCATAAGTTATAAGGTGTGCCGCTATACGGAGAAACGACCGGCATTTATGAGGCTTCTGACCGGCATTTTAGAAGCCTTAAAATCGGCCACCGAAATGCCGGTCGTTTCTCCATGTATAACTCGCGAACGATGGCAAAATCGAAAAATTGTCACGAGCTATAAACATCACCGTTGGGTGGTCAGGGATGTTCATCCGAAATTTCGTTCAAATCTGTACAGTTGTTTAAAGGAAATTTCTTATGGTCACTGCAATTTTCGGTTATAACTCACGAATAAAGGTGGAATGGAAAAATTTTCACGAGATAAATATCACCGTTAGGTCCAGTGAATACATGTAAAAGGTTTCATAGAGCTGTGTTCATGAATTTGAGAGTTATTTCTTGGTCACTGAATTTGGAGACCGGCCGTAAATTGTCCGAGACGTGTTCTCCCGTGCGTTATCACACATTTGAACGATTTTATACCATTGCATGTCCTCACATATTTTTGGATTACCTATGCTTGTACGTACACAAAAAATATTTACCTCCACAAACATTCCTACGTAAATTTACGATTGTTAGCTGGGAGTACAAAAACTCTTTTTCATAAGAATGTATTTCTTAGCAATAAAATTTTCACTTATTTTAAATATCATCAACCGATGATCTCAATGCCTGTCACTTACATATTAGATGTAAATAATCCCTTTCATTCTTTATGGAAACTCAGCACGATACTTTCACGAGACGCAATGCAGTTCAGGCTTTGTTAGCATTAAATTATGTTTAATCTTTGCCGAATGCTGATTGTGATGTGAGAGATTGTCATTCGCTCATTTACTGGTGTATGTAATGTAAATATGTTTGCAATAATCTTAAATTATGTTCGATGAAAATGTTCGACTTGGGATGATACTGATACGTAGTCTCTAATGGCTTATCAGTTCTGTGTAGATTTGATCAGCTTCACAAAGATCGATCAATAAAATCATTGGTCAACATGCGAATTATTCACCATCAGCACTGAAATTAAATCTCGTACTGCTAGTTTTGCTAAATTTAAAAACAAGCAAGAAAGTCAAAGCATTAGAGATAGTTTTGGAATTTATTTTCAACTTGTTTTAACTATAGATCTGATTATTAATTTGGATCAACGCATTACCGCCTAATTTGTTGAAATTTGATACCAAATGTGCTCTATAAATTGATATGATATTAGGCTCACAGAAGTCAACCGTAAGGCCTGTTGCAGGACTCCATTTCATATTTTAAGACTCCATATTTCATTTTTTTCAATCTCTTTACTTCATATTTTGAAAAAAAATTTCAGGTATTAAAGTTCATTTTAATATAACGCAAAATCATGGTGTACCTCTACAGATCCAGATGCGGATCGTTGATGACGGATTCTTTGGTTAAGAGTTTATCGTTTCTTAATTTTCTAATGCATTTTGTGTAATATATGGCGACACATGAAAATGTTAATGATAAGTAGAACATTGTCTTCATACTGGCAGGCGTCATCATCGCCAAAACGCATTGATGGCCTTTAAATTTTTACGTAAATAATCATTATGAGTATAATTAAGAAACATTTAAAGCCATTCTAATTCCAGTTTCAAAGTTAGGACTGAGTTTTTAAAATTAATTAATCAAAAAATGAATACAGTAAATCATAAGAATAATGTATGCACCTTTTTCTTATATAGCTCTCTGTTTTTCGGACGCTCCTTATTCCATAATACCTACATATGGAATTGTTTCATTAAATTCTGAAAATGTACGTGGTAGAATTTTTTTACATATTTTAATAAATTGTGTGTCAATGCTACAATAGATATTTATTGCTAGTTAATAATATGTCCTCATTGGCTTAGCTAGTTTAAAAATGAAACTACAGAAATGTAACGTCACAACGAAACATATGAAATTTTATGTTCATTTTGACGCCATTACGCTGTTTCGGCAGCAAGCACATGTGGGGCACGACAACCTGTAATGGAGTGAGGAGACAAGCACTGCAATACAAATTAGCGCCATTTTCTGCACGCTATAGCAACATACTTCTATTACGTCACATGCGTACCGCGGATATACTTCCCGCTATGCCAGCGTTTCGGACTTCAGAAATACTAAAAATAATTATCAACATTCCCTTCGAATTGTAAATGTTGCATTCTATACTTAACTACTGATCACCGCTAACACAGTATGTTTTCTGGCAGGAAGTTGCATCATTAACTAAATTATTCTTTCCACCCGTGTACTTACAAAGGATTAATGAATAGGAGATAGTCGGTAAGTGACACCTCTGTCAAGAGATGTCTCTGTCGCTGAAGTGATACTTATAAAGAATTAATGAATAAGAGATAGTCGGTAAGTGACCTGGTGACAGGCTCTGCACGGAATATGATTAAATGTACGTGTCCATATATGCCTCTATACGGTTTAACTTTGATTAACCTTGCTGATGAATTTCTTCAATGTATATATGGTTGATATAGGGTGGCAAAATTTGTTCATTTAGACAGGCTTGATTGAAAACCACAGACTGAGTTTTGTTATCAAGCTTCTGGTTGGAATTCTCAATTAGTCGAACTATAGTTTGCAACACTATACAGTTATAGTTTGAACTATAGTTTGCAAGAAAAATTAGAAATTTATTGTACATGTGTAACATCAAAGACACTAGATTCTTTAGAAATGTTTAGAAATGTTGTCTTTAAAAAGTGATTTTTAAACGCATATTATATCTTAAGCGTTGGTAAATTGAAAATGAATTTCATATTTCCGAATAATATTTTAATGACGTTTCGAATGAACCAACATTAAGGGACAAGCCGCGTTGAGTAACGAAATTGGGATCGACATAAGTACAAAATCATGTAAAAAATGTTAATTGTCGATAATTGGCGCCCAAAAATTATTCCGGAAACAGACTCAATAAAGATCTGACAAATTCGGCACATTTTATGGTATCTGTATTTATATATTGTTTCTGATGTACTAACTGATACACTCAACAATTAAATTTAAAAACATAATAAATATGATAGTGCCAATTATAGATTGGAAAATTTATGACGATTGCAATGAGCATGGCTTTCAGTTTGAATATATTTTGCTGGTTGTTCGACAACAACATAAGACATGATTGCGTTTTAAATGGATGAGAATGTCTAGTATTGTTACCCATGACACCCAAGAGAACGTTCGATGTTTCGACAGCTGTACGATTGAGAACCAAGAATCGCTTCCGAAATTGTTAAATTTATTTATTTATGTCTTTTTACTTCTCTATCATGATGAAATTTATTTATATGTGTCTAAAATAGGGCATTTTCACATATATTTACGTGGTTCTCAATGATGAAATAATATGAAAATTTTTTATAACACTTGAATTCGATGACTACACGCGATCGGTGAAGAGGGGTTTAAGCTCGACTGAATATCATTCATAATTCAGTAAATGGTATGCATTAATTATTCACACTTTAATAAAGTTTTTTTCTTCCGAATAGTAGAATTGAGGGGATTTGATCAGTGGTAATGTTAGGGTAGGGAAAATGTGTCTAATAATTAATTGTTATTTTCCATTGAGCCGATGCGATGAATAACTTTTCCACTGTTATTCTTTTGCCAAATAAAGGGAAGTTTAATCGTCTTTTTTATGTAGCTATGAATCATGAGGGAACGGCAATTTTTTCCACTGACCATGTAAATAGTTTAGTTAGTATAACAAATATATTACGTTCTCAGTAGCTACCGATCTATAACGACAATTCTCTGCTTTGTGTATGTATAATTCCTTTGATGGAAATTTCAAAAGTGTTTGGTGGCAGCTATATATGTGGCTGAAAATAAATGCCGAAGGAGGGAAATGTTAGCGGATGAAAATTTTTCCAATGATATTCGTATATTGCTGAATATTATGTTTATAAGCTTGACACTTCAGTGACGTCTAACTGTGTTAAATACACATTAATTCTTTCATTCATCAACGATTGGATTTGAATGCTACAGGATTGGAATCCTTCGTGATTGGCGACAAAAAGCATAGGTATATTATAAAAATAGTTAGCTTTGGAGAATGAAGCCCACATTTATATGGTTTATGTCGAAATAAAGTATTAAATCATATCGTTCAGGAGGTGCAAGTAATAGGAAGTTATTTCGTAAGGTTACGGGGGACCTCTGTTGCAGGGAAATGATTACCGAATGTGGTTGTGTGTCGAAACCAATAATCTGAAGTTGATATTTCAATTCAAAATTGTAGACAACATTGATATACATTGGCATCATTGAGGCTAACGACGTTTTGAGGCATAAAAGGTTTGCATTTTTTATTAATAATTGAATTTGAAGAATTTACTCCTTTAATGACAGTTGTGAGATGCCCTATGTCAACAAGTCAAGCGCACTAGGAAACCTAAATCGGCTGTCAAGGACGTATTGTTCAGTCACTCGTTAGGATAAGACGGGTAGCTTCTGCTCCTCAGTTGCATATTTGCCTTATCTATATTCAGCCACACCTTGTAATTTGGTGACGGAAACTTGTTATAAACCTGGACTGCGTTGAACTCTGTCGATAAAATTGTAGCTATAGTAGTGCCTCATGGTTTTTGCCCTATGAATGAAATTATACATAGGAACATAAATAGGTTTAATCGTGAGATAAAATCTAATTCAAAATTGCGAATTTCACTTCCTGACACGGGAACCTTAGCACGTTTACGGCCTCTTGCCCTGCCAAACAGGGTTAAAATGACCCACAAAAACCTCATAAAGTACATCACTCTTTGGACAACGACTCAACCATTTTTGTCAGTAATTGGTTATACTAGATTTATAATAAATTACTGGGCATTTTGACTATCTGGATTGATATAAATAATGCAAACATTAGCTTTACAATACAGCAACTGCGAATCGCGAAAGTTTTCTGCTTTTACAACGTCTCAACCATTTCTGTCAGTAATTGGTTATACTGGATTTATAATAAATTACTGGGTATTTCGACAATCTGGATTGATATAAATAATGCAAACATTAGCTTTACAATACAGCAACTGCGAATCGCGAAAGTTTTCTGCTTTTATATCTTCTCAAATTTTTATGGAGAATTTATGCCTCGTTTTCCTTATGTTGTTATTATTCGTACGGCCAAATACAGCAAATATTGTTCAGTGCCCTGCGAATAGTTTAGTGGGCGTAAAAAATTACACATGCTCAGTAACTTAAGAAGGCGTGCGACTGGCTGCCTAATGGCATAATTTCCCAGGGTTCAATAAACTTGAAAAATGGGAAGTTTCTATATACTGTAGCTCAAATGTTACATATAAAGAGGTTTTGAAGATATAGTAGGTAGGCGTCGTGACGTTGGACTATACGCAGAATATGATTACATGTACGAGTCCGTATGTGCCTGAACTAACAAACTTTGTATAACCTGACTGATGAATTTGTTCAATGTATATATGGTTGATATAGGGTGGCATAATTTGTTCATTTAAACAAGTTTGATTGAAAACCATAGAGTGAGTTTCATTTATAATCTTCTTGGCATTCTCAGTCGAACTAGATTTTTCGTAAGCGTTGCTAGATTGAAAAACGAAAATAAGGTATCCGAATAATATTTTAATGACGTTTTGAATGTATCAACATTTAGCATCAACTTACAGGACGCATTGAGTGATGAAATTTGGATCGAANAGCAACTTTACAATAAAATATGATTAATATTGCAGTTAAATATATCAAATGGTTGACGCGCAACTTCGGAGCAAACTGGAAGATATAAATCTGTGTTATATGTAATCAAGCATCTATTTGTTTGGCGTGAACTGCCATTTCCTGACTTATTTTAATAGCAGGTCAAATGAGGCAAATGTTGAGGCAGGCAACAGCGCGCCATAACAGCGGGAGACCCACAGCGCCATCACCTGGTGTACTGGGCGCCTATCAGTGTATAATATCAATTATTTGTACATTGCATGCAATATATAGTTACAAGTTTCTATAATTTCACATTATATTTTTAATTATATCAATACTTTTTAGTTTTTCGAATTATTCACGCCACCAACATCTTGGATACAGTTCTTTAATTTTCAGATCTGCTTTACTTCGCCTCGTAGTGTGGCGTAAAAAGTCAAATTCCATGTATTAATGGAGTTTTAATACTAACTCTGGTGCGTGCATATATATTCGATATATGCACCGGATTCGAGGATAAATTTCTAATATTCGCACCAGTCGTTTTATGTTGTAAATTCTCCGTTAGCTCATATAAAATGTGAATGTCTTGCTGAATAATAGAATTGAGGAGATTCAAAAAATATATGTGTAGTAATAGTTTCAGCTTGAAAAGAATTATAAAATGCGTAAAACTTTACTGATTTAAAACTTCATAATCATTTAAAAGATATCAAGGAAATATTTGTATAAGTACAACTGATATGAATCGTGGGGCATTGACGAAAAAAAATCTCTATGTCCCATGAAATAGTTTAGTTTGGGCGGAATGAGTCTTACGTGCTCAGTAGCTACGGACATTCGGCGGATTATTCTCGCACATTTATTGATTGTATTGAACTAAATTAAAAGTAAAAAGTTTTGGAGGCTACTCTGTAGCTTATAAGGGGCATCTATTGAAATGCAGAAGCGTTGTTAATGACGTCATTCTTAATTTATATCTATAATAATTTTAAGCTGACAATCGTAATATTACAAATTTAACAATGCAGTAACGTATTTGTTTACTTATAATTTAGTGGATCTAGGGGCTAAAAGGACCAACCTCTGTAATTGACGATAAAAAGTATAACTGCCTTAAAATAAAATTATTTGGCTTAATAAAACGTAGATCACGTTCATGTGGTGCACGTCGAAATGATGTAAAACGCCTCTTTGAAAAGGAAATAATTGTTAAAAAACACGCAATTCTTTTTATTTTCCGTGAAACATCAACTTGTGCTTCTTATTTTGTGGTGTTCTACAAAAAAAATTAAATTACTGTAAGACTTCGGAATAAACTTCATTTAAATGAGAAAGTTTTGTGTTCTCGTTCGAGCAACTTTACTGTTAACTGCGAGGAAAGATGAAGTTCAATATATTAGATTGTTTACACGCGACTTCGGTGCAAACTTCAAGAAAGAAAAGTTTAATCTTCTATTTGTTAGGCCGGAAATTGGTTTAGTTTTTAGTCTTCTGTCTGATGCTGACATTTCCTGACTTTATTATTTATTGCAGGTCAAATGAGGCAAATGTTGTGGCAGGCAACAGCGCGCCATATCAGCGGGAGACCTGCACTGGCCAGCACTGGTGTACTGGGTGCCAGTTATTATATTGTATTAATTATTTGTACTCGCCGTCATCTGGTAACGCGGGAGACGCGGCAGTGGCAGTTCAAGTTCACCGCGTTTATGAGGCGCTGTTGCTGGACGCTCCGAGTGTGCAGTCGCTGGCTTTACTACTGTGGCGTCGTCGTTCGTATAGTAGTATAGTAGTAAATAAGTGAAAAAGCTATATGTCGTTATGTGTGTTTGTCGTTAATGGGCAGATTTAAGTAAATCGGTCACTTGCTTGAATACGTTTCACTGTTATTTATCAGAAGAATTTTGCCATTATTTGGAATGAATTATCATACTCAACACATTGCTTAAGGCAAGAAGCGTGTGGTATATTTCACACATTTCCACAATAATTTTCTACTTACAAGAATTAGGATCCCACCAATAAAGAAAAGACTTAAAACCCACCCCTTGCTTCTCTAAGACACGCACACTACACATTATCCCCAGCGTTGAGAGCCCCTGGTCTAGCCCTAGCGAGGTCTGGTACGTCTTTCCTCAGTCCGGAGTTGCGAAATTAGACAAGATGATTCTTGAAATAATTATTTGTTATTTTTAATAGAGCAAATGCGTAACGCATTACTTATCCGCTGTTATTTTTCTACAAATGTTAACAGGAATTTTATGCTTCATTTTTTTTTGTTCTGTCATGACTCGTAAGGAACTATATTGCATGAAAGGTTCATTGCCTCTGTAAACAGTTTAGTTGGCGATTATAATATGCCTGATTATAATTGATTGCAATTAAAAAAACACTGTGAGAATTGCGCTACTTTGTCGTTGACTATTGTCAATAAATGGTAATAAGAGTCTTAAGTTTTGTGTGCTTTGTGCGATCAACGGCTGCTACTGAAGGAGTACAAGCACAAAATTCGTTCTGTGCTCAATAAAATTGTTCAGTTAGCTTCGAAAAAATTGCAAAATCTCAGTAATTGCGGATCGATTAAAAAATGAAAATAATAATGAATGAATAATGCTGTAAATAATGAAACGTAAGCAAATGTGCTGCGCATAGCTAATTTGTGGCGTCGAGATACTTATGCTTATGATACCTATGAAAATCGCTGCTATATACACAAATCGGTCACCAGCGATAGGATCTTTAAGACGTATTACTTCACCGGAACCTCGATTTTTTCTTATTAAAAGAACCTTGTTGAAAGAAAATGTACCTAAGCTAAATGATTTCACTTAGCGATTGGGCCTGATGGCGCACCAAATTACATGACTGACTCCTCGAAATTACTAAACGTATTTCTTTCATAATGAAATTATTCATCTTCACGAACCGCAGCTCAGCCAAGGGGTCTATGCCAAAACAGAAATCAATTAGAAAATCTCCTCGTTCCGGGTATGAAATTAGGCGGAAGTTATGTCGCAGGGATTCGAGGGACCTCTACTGTGGTAAAATGAAACCTAAATGTTGATGTTTAAAGGGGTTTTGATATAATTAGAAAAGAGTTTAAGAGCTTAACAAATTCATATAACTTATCCCTTATAACTTATAACATATAACTTATAAGTAATTATTATTCGATGAATTTTATGAATCTTTCTTGAATATCTCGAAACAATGTTAAGAACATCATTGATCGATAGGAATGATTGTTCCAAGCCCTTGAGGATTACCTGGCATAGTGTAGTGATGTTAATACTTAATATTTTAACCAACCCCTCCATTGTCTCCCAAAATTGGCACACATCCGTCAAGAAGTTATTTATACACAGGATTTGAACCACTGCATTATATGGTTCGTTGTGTGCATATTTGTTGCCATCGAATTGGCTTTGGCGTGGCCATTGGGCCACGGCGTTTAAGCACTCATATTATTAGTCTGCTTAAATCGCAAGTTCAAAATGAATTTATAAGCAAAGAAAAGGCCAAGCACATTCACCATATCGATATTGAAAACGTTTCTGTGTCCAACTCCATCGTTGGTTCAACAATCTAAAAAAGGAATCATATTATAATTGAAATTTCTAAATCAGACATTAAAACCTTAAAAAAGACAAATATAACACAAAACAACCTTAACGGTGTTAATTATAATTCACATGGGCGCTGCGTCTAAATAAAAACACGTCAGTTACCCCTCGAACCCTACCACAAAGAAAAAATTAATTTATTGTTAACTACGATGTAAGGAGGTTACATGTCGCTGCTCCTCTCAATTTCGAGTTCTTTCCACATTTGCGAATTTTTATGTCAATTTCTCAGGAAAATTTTGTATACTTTTCTTTTTAAATTTTGGTCACTCACGTGACTAAAATTATAGAAGCAGTTTGTGCAC
The DNA here is from genome assembly GCF_000764305.2 of Hyalella azteca. Classification (NCBI taxonomy): domain Eukaryota; kingdom Metazoa; phylum Arthropoda; class Malacostraca; order Amphipoda; family Hyalellidae; genus Hyalella; species Hyalella azteca. Next base: position 28,983 of record NW_025947006.1, on the reverse strand, counting down.
TTTCTAAGTTGCTTTCACTGATATCAAATCGTGACACTAAACCATTATTTACATGTTTGATATTATAGTATTAATTCCTTGGCGTAGCTACAGAATTAGTACCAAAATTAACGCTACAATCCTATTATGTTATAGAGAATGTACAGCTTTCGTTGAGTAACTTAGCTGATGGATATGAACGAGATTCCAATGAGATATTTTATGCTCAGGCAGAAATTCAGGCAAGCAATGTCAGGGAACGACGTCCGTACAGCGCCATTTATAATTTATGTTTCCTGATAAACTCTTCTAACGAATCCTTATCAAGCAAGTAACTTGTGGAGCTTTGAAAAAAGTTTAGATTATTATTTGGGCATCTGTGCTCATACTATGCCTTCTCGATGCATGGTTATGAACAAAAGTATACACTATAATAATTTTTTGTTATATTTCATAGAGCAGATGCAAATTGCTTAAATTTTCTTTTGTTATTTCGTCACAAATGCAAATGAGAGTTCTATGCTTTGTGTCCTTTATGCTATCACGATACGCAAGGCCACACACCGAGCTTGGTCACTTGGTATGCATGCCCGTGTAAATAGTTTAGTGGGCGTTAAAACAATTACACATGCTCAGTATCTACAGACCGGACACAAATTCTCCAACGTTATAATGTAATAAATGGATTGAATTTTATGAAAGTTTTTTTGGCTGCTAAGCAGCTAGCAGGTATGCGGTCATGATGATCAATAAGAAACGGCGCTTGATGCACCCAGTACTCTACCCATATTACATAAGTCGACTAGAAGTACTAGTAATAGTGATTTAATTACACACTATTTCACGCAGCGGAAAAATTCGTAACTTTATCAATGAATGGAAAACTACATGACTGAATCCTTGATTATTGGCGACTAGGATTTCAGCAACCTCCATAAAATGTAACATTTCTTTAATTTACATGCTCCGTGGAATGAGCGTCACTGTTCAGAGTTACGGTGACTGTAGCAAGTCAAGTGAATTTCGGTTCAGTGTTGCACTTTGGGGAAAGTCTAGATTATTATTTGACAAACATTGTTGATCTTTTTCGAATTAAGAAATTCTATTTTATTTTAATATTGTCATCAGACGTATGTGCAGGCTAACTAGGTACATTTATAATTGTCCTGAACATGCCTTATATTATAATTCATGGCAAAATGATATAATACATTTTTCGAGACGTTCACTACACATTCACAATTCACATTTTACTAATGGTTTCTCTGCCGAAAATGAGGCTTCATATAAATACCGCAACAATGTCCCTCAATCATTCTGTGGTTGAATTACGTGGAATTTGATCTAAGGTGATTTCTGGGTGGAGAAAATGTGCCCAATTATTATTTATTATTTTCAATTCAGCCAATACCATATACATAATTATGCTTTTTCCTAACATTACAGGTAGTGTAGTCGTCTATTTTTATGTACTGTTATGAATCGTGGGGCATTGGCGAAAAAATTCTGTGTCCCTTGAAATAGTTTAGTTTGGGCAGAATGAGTACTACGTGCTCAGTAGCTACGAACATCTGGCAAATGATTTTACTCATTTATGTGGAATAAATAATGTAAAGTGTAAAATATAGCTTTTGGAGGCTACTTAGTAGCTATAAAGTATTAAGTGTCTTCTATTGACATGTTGTATCGTTGTTGATGACTTGATCTTTATTTTATATCTGGAATTATTTTAAGCTGACAATCGTAATATTACAATCTTGGCAATACACTAACGTCTAATTGCGATAACTGCTAATGTATTTGTTTACTTATAATCTAGTGGATCTAAAGGCTGTAATTGACGATAAAAAGTATAACTGCCTAAAATAAAATTATTTGGCTTTATAAAACGTGGATCACGTTCATGTGGTGGACGTCGAAATGAAGTAAAACGCCTCTTTGAAAAGAAATTAATTGTTTAAAAAACACGAAATTATTTTTATTTTTCGTGAAACATCCACTTGTGCATCTTATTTTGTGGTGTTCTACAAAAAATTCATTTGCTGTGAGACTTCGGAATAAACTTCATTTAAATGAGAAAGTTTTGTGTTCTCGTACGAGCAACTTTACTGTTTAAAAAGAAAAAAGTTTAATCTTCTCTTTGTTTGGCCAGAAGTTGGTTTAGTTTTTAGTCGTCTGTCTGATGCTGACATTTCCTGACTTTATTATTTATTGCAGGTCAAATGAGGCAAATGTTGTGGCAGGCAACAGCGCGCCATAACAGCGGGAGGCCTGCACTGGCCAGCACTGGTGTACTGGGTGCCAGTTATTATATTGTATTAATTATTTGTATCTTGCATTACAATATCATCTTATTTAGTCTGAATTAATCCCCTAATTTTACTTTTACTATAAATTATATAGATACTTGTTCTGCATTCTAATTACTCACGTTAACGACATTTTATATTATAAACAGTTTATATAAACTTTCTAAGCTGCTCATATTTCACTTCGTAGTGCGACGTAACACTACAATTTCATTTATTAATGGACTTATAGTACTAATGCTGGTGCGCTGCGGACATGAACCTCCAAAAGAAACGGGTTCCAGGATAATATTTTTTATATACGCAACTGTCGTTTTGAGGTGGAAAAATTTTCGATGAGCTCGCATGAAGTGCGAAATTCTTGCTGATTAACGCAATCAAGAAGATCGTTAATTAGTTAACGCAATCAAGAAGATCAATAATTAGTTAACGCAATCAAGAAGATCGTTAATTAGTTAACGCATAATCAAGAAGATCATTAATTAGTCAACGCAAGTAAGAAGATCGTTAATTAGTTAACGCAATCAAGAAGATCAATAATTAGTTAACGCAATCAAGAAGATCGTTAATTAGTTAACGCAATCAAGAAGATCGTTAATTAGTTAAGGCAATCAAGAAGATCGTTAATTAGTTACCGCAATCAAGAAGATCGTTAATTAGTTAACGCACTCAAGAAGATAGTTGATTAGTTAACGTAATCAAGAAGATCATTAATTAGTCAACGCAAGTAAGAAGATCGTTAATTAGTTAACCGAACCAAGAAAATCATTAATTAGTTAACGCAATCAAGAAGATCGTCAATTAGTAAAAGCAATCAAGAAGATCGTTAATTAGTTAACGCAATCAAGAAGATCGTTAATTATTTAACGCAATCAAGAAGATCGTTAATTAGTTAACGATTATTTACGATTCGCATTTTGTGACATGGCTTCCTAAAAATTGAGGGTTTACCCTGGAAAATTTTCTTTCAGGGGTCAGAAAAATTATTGTTGAACGTAAACTATTTTCTTGGACTTGGAACGCTGGGAGCTTGCAAGTAAACTCAAATAACCAAGAAATCTAAATATCCAGGATCAATCATAAATATCTGAAACCGGAATAGTTTTTAGTTCGGTGAAGTTCTCATTCTTGCAATCCCAAGTGAACTCACGGAATCGTATTAATTCAATATGTACAAATATATTTGGCTCACATAATTCAACATCACAGAACTAACTGCCATCAAACAAGGCGGGAGACGCGACAGCGGCAGGACAAGTTCACTGTACTTATGAGGCGCTGTTGCCAAGAATTCAAACTGTGCAGTTTGCTGCTGCAGCTGCGTACGGTACGTACATACTTCATAATTAATAACATTTTTTCATGGTACTGATATGAATACAATATGCTCAGACACTGTTCAGGATTTTAGGCAGATGTTTAAATATTAATTTCTTTGAGTAATCAAGTTAACGACTTTCAAATTTCAATGAATATTAAATTAATAAATATATATTACTAGTAACTTAAATATTCCACAAAAGTAAATGAAGGCAGTCAACGCATTGTCATGTAATAAACATCAATTATCTATAAGCGGTCCAAATGAACTGCAAACGCTGTATGGCTGTCCTGAGTCTCTTTAAATTAAAGGAGGCTCGGTCGTGACGGTCATGCCGCGTCAGGACATTAAAAAGGGCCGCCGAAGCGTAAACTTTCCCGCGTGTCACCGCAAGCAGTCCGCCGTCTCCATGAACACCGACGCCATCTCATCTTTGTAAGAACGTGCACAATGATAATGCTTACATCCTGAAAAGGTATACCACGAGAGAGTAAAAATTATGCATGGACCGTACAACTAAAGTAAATTCAGCTACACTTTAACATTATGGCACAAACTGCACTTCGCATGTCATGGTTAATAAAGTTAGGTAAAATTTAATAAAAGTTAACTTTAACATTTCCAGACTTGAGAAACCAAAACATGAACGCAAAATTTTGTTGTTTTTGCAATCACCATAATCCCGTCGCATTATGTCAATTAATCATGGCGAACTAAACTTAAGCGTAAAATAATAAAAAAAAAAAAAACAGGCTAGCAACATCACCGACATTCAACGTACAGCAATGTTAGCGAAATTATAATGTATATTTCCTTGCAGATTGCAATGGAAGATTTATGCTGACATTGTCTAATTCAGTCACTATTCATGAGACTACAAATACGAATAAAATTCTGTGCTTCTTTAAATAGTTGAGTTTGTGTCGAAACATTTTGACTTGCTCAGTTACTACAGACAGTTGGCAAAAAACCTTATACACGTTGTTAAAAATCTTACTTAACTTGCATAAAATAATTTTGGCAGCTACTTTGTGGCTGATTGAATGCGAATGTTTACAATGTAGCTCTTCTCGGCGTGACGCATTACGTAGCTGTGAATATATTAAACTTTGAATAGATCTAAATATATGATGGAAATTCATATCATGAATTAGTTTGTTCACTCCTTATCCATTGGAACTGATGGCATACGACATGCCGGGATCCTCGGTTATTGATGATTATAAGCGGACTAACATAGATAACATTTTTTGTTTTAGGGTTCAAATACGTCTATCGTTCAGAAGTTGTAGCCCAAAATCATGTAGAAATCACCTGCGGGAGGTCAACGTGAGCGTAAGTTATGTCTTGAGGTTACGGAGGGGCCTCTATTATGGGAAAATGAAGCACGGATGTGTTTGTTTCTAGTCTGTTTTGAAGTAATCAAATTAGAGTCAATAATGTTCGTATTGCATATGGAGACATCGTTTAAATGTGGGGCTAAACTAAATTGCTTTCATTTCATTTGTTGTGTTCAACCATGCTTCATCTCTGATGTCTATTGTGTACAATGGCCCCAACAATAATGTGATGGATGGGAATGGGAGCTTCAAGCTTTTGAGGAAAACTAGACATCATTGCGGCACTCCCATCGCCTCTCAACTAAACCCCAAAATGTTATACATCAGTAGGTATTTTACCCTCATATTTACCCTCAGGTTGTGAACCAACGTCTCAGATGGTCCAACATGTGGATAAGTGCTGGCATCAAATTACCTGCACACTCATTTGATTAAATTTTAAATTCAATAATTATTAATAAAATATTGGTAATGACTATTTTTATTATTTTCAGTAGAAGTGAGGCAGATTACCTTAATTCTCATCTGTTATTTATTTCCATATCTTGATGAGAATGTTATGCTTCGTTTTCTTAATGCAGTCCTGATTCTTAAAGCCACGGACTGCATGTAATGTGCAGTGCTTGAGCGAATAATGTAGTTGTGACGAACCGTGTACAATTTGCTCTGCGCGTTCGCATTATGAACTGATATTGTTTGAATGCGTATGAATATTAATGTGTGAGGCTACTATATTGCTTATAACTCTTATTATGAGTAGAATTTATAATGCGCGTTTTGTGGCCGTATTTAATGATGTCAGGTCTCAGCTCATGGTCTGTAATTTATTAGAAGGATACAAAGGATATTGTGTTCAGAGGATACTGCTTACAATATCCTTATGTTAAGGCAGTATCAATAACTTGATTTAACATCAGCTATTGAAATTAATATCACATATATGAATTTGTGAATTACTCACGTACCAATGCCAATTTTCTAAAATATTATGTAACTTCCTAAGTTGTTTTGTCATAGTCGAGCTTTGAAATACAATATAATATCTAATGCCCTACATCAATGTTTAATTGTGCCCTTTATTTAAACTGAATATCGGAAATATCTTTGATATTAAACTATATTGAGAAGATTGCACCTCGGGCGCTCCTACAAGGAACGCAGAAACATAAACGCGCAGAAACACTAATGGCATACAAACTTTCTGCGAATTTGTTTCAATGGAATTTTTTCTTAGTTCGGCTATATGCTCAAGTTTTTCCAACGCCCAGCCAACTCGCTGAATCATATCAGTTCAACATTAATAAATATTTGGTTAACTTAATTAATCACCACAGAACTCATCAGAAAACATAAACAAATATTAATTTCTTATCATTCGGCGGGAAGGAAAGTCAATGTTTTATCGAGAACAAATAACGTTTCCTGTCGCATGTTCTCAGGAAGATGGCAGCTATCTACATGCGTAGAGCTATACTTAACATATTTAGTACATAATCAGGCTGAAATTGCATTAATTAATTAAACGAATAATTAATGTCTGCAACAATAATTAATGAGAATGCTATGTGAAGAATAATTGTTCAGATAGTTAATTCTTATCCATTTTATAATTCATTAGGATGATTTATTTAGTTTTATGTTTTATAAGCAATATGAAAGAGCGTCATTGTCCGTGTTTAATGTTAAAAAACAAATTTTGGGTTGGATTTTTTTCATACAATATTTTCCCTGGAGATTAGCAAGTTTCAAAATTACACTACAGAAATTGAACGTTTATTAAAAATGAGAAAATATTTTGACCAAATTTAGACGCCATTACACAGGTGCGGCGGTAGGCACGTGTGAATCATCACTAACTTTTACCAAAATATTAAGTTCCACCTTGACTTATAATAACTATTCGTCCGCGTCATCAAGTCACTACCTATGAACCCCACATCAATCCTCTATATTGCCCTCCGTCATGCAGACGTATCGGGCTCCAAACAGCAAATAAAAATTTTCTATTAAATTACTTTTACACGATGTGGAATATGACGACACTAATCTTAAACGACTGAACACATATTGCAACAAACGTTCTCTAGATGGAGGTCGCATGATTAACTGAACTATTTTCACTTCACGACTGCAAGGCACTTGCGCATGCAGCGTAGTTCGACATTTTTACCGCAACAAACGCAGAATATCATTTTATGATCTGAAACTTTACAAGCAGTTGGTCAATAGACAAATTTTGTTAATAATTGGAATGAAATTACATCAAGTAAGACCAGGTTGTAATCGGAAAGCTGCATGATGTCTGCTCTACTGTTTATATATGAAATAAGTTTCTATGAATATATTTATAAATGATATTTCAATAAATAAATCTTTTTTAGAATTTATTCGGCTGACTCATTGATCGGAAGGTTTATAAATTACATAGCAGCTTGCAGCATATTGATTTCCTCGCAGATTGCGATAATAGCGTCCACAAAGCCAATTAATTCATTCATCGATTTTATTTACGCTTCCAGTAAAAATTACATCGATTTCGAGAAGGAAATTAGCAGAGGTCATCTAATTTTCTGAATTCCCATGCAGTTTTTGCTGAATTCCTATTCTGAATTTGTATTTTCGCTACATCCTCACTACTCGGGCTGAGGATGAAGCGAGGTTATGAGATTAAATTTTCGCAATGAAAATTAACGAGTGTAAAGTTCAATCAGGACGACTTCAATTATATTCGATTATTCCACCCACGACCACCGCCGAACCTCAACAAAGGAGAAATGAAAGTTGGATAAACAAGTATCTATTATATAACAAGAGACAACTACAACACTTATGACAAACGAAACAGCTTAACTCACAAACAATTTATAACATGAACGGATAACTCAAATCAAAAGGCACACGGAATTGAGGATACACTTAACTATACAAGGAAACGATATGCTGAAGGCAATATGCTGAAGACAATATACTGGAAGCAAGAAGCAGATGACGCAAAACGCTGAAGGCACACAGTACTGTAGTGTACAACGAGAAGATGTACAGCATCAGCTGTGACTGAACACGCGGCAGATTATTAATTTATGTCTTTTAATTTCTACATAGTGACGAATTTCATTTATTTATCTCTTGGAATATTTAAACCACCACAACGCTGACTCGTCGCATTCGTCACAACGAATTTAACTTCAAAAGGATTTATAATAAGATATCTTCACTTTGTGTTTTTTGGAGATTCGACTATTAAACATTAAGACGGCATGGGTAAAAGTATATGAATTCGATGACAGCACTGTTCACGGAGAGCGGTTCAAGCTCGATTCAACATTATTGATAATTCAGTAAATGGAAAACATTCACACTTCACATTTTACTAATGGTTTCTCTGCCGAAAATGAGGCTTCATATAAATAACGCAACAATGTCCCTCAATCATTCTGTGGTTGAATTACGTACAATTTGATCTTAGTTGATTTTTGGGTGGAGAAAATATGCCCAATTTTTATTTGTTATTTTCAATTCAGCCAATACCATATACATAATTTTGCCTTTTACTAATATTACAGGACGTTTAGTCGTCTATTTTTATGTACTGTTATGAATCGTAGGGCATTGGCGGAAAAATTCTTTGTCCCTTGAAATAGTTTAGTTTGGGCAGGATGAGTATTACGTGCTCAGTAGCTACGAACATGTGGCAAATAATTATTTACTTAAATTATTCGTTGCTCTGCAATGTGATATATAAAATTTTGGAGGCTACCCAGTGGCTTATAAGTGAGTTCTATTGAATAGTAGTAGCTTGTTCATGACTTAATTAATTTATATCTAGAATTATTTTCAGCTGAAAATCGTAATATTACAATCTTGACAATACAATAACATCTAATTGCGATAAATGCTAATGTATTCGTTTACTTATAATCTAGTGGATCTAAAGGCTAAAAGGACCAACCTCTGTAATTGACGATAAAAAGTATAACTGCCTTAAAATAAAATTATTTGGCTTAATAAAACCTAGATCACGTACGTTCATGTGGTGCGCGTCGAAATGAAGTAAAACGCCTCTTTGAAAAGGAAATAATTGTTTAAAAAATCACTAAATTGTTAAAAAAAACACGCAATTCTTTTTATTTTTCGTGAAACATCGACTTGTGCTTCTTATTTTGTGGTGTTCTACAAAAAAATTCAATTACTGTGAGACTTCGGAATAAACTTCATTTAAATGAGAAAGTTTTGTGTTCTCGTACGAGTAACTTTACTGCTAACTGCGAGGAAAGATAAAGTTCAATATATTAGATTGTTTACACGCGACTTCGGTGCAAACTTCAAGAAAAAAAGTTTAATCTTCTATTTGTTAGGCCAGAAGTTGGTTTAGTTTTTAGTCTTCTGTCTGATGCTGACATTTCCTGACTTTATTATTTATTGCAGGTCAAATGAGGCAAATGTTGTGGCAGGCAACAGCGCGCCATAACAGCGGGAGGCCTGCACTGGCCAGCACTGGTGTACTGGGTGCCGGGTCGCCTGCCGATGACCACCACTGCCCTGGATGTAATGGACTATGATGATTCCTGCCTTGCGGAACGTAGCCTTCAACACTTCAAGCCGTCCGTATCTAGGCCTTGGGTCGAACCAGCCCTCGGTCGAACGGCCACTTGTCGAAGGACGATAAATTTTGCAACAGAACTATGCTATCTGAAACCTAACCTCAGATGCGGTGAACGTAAAATTACGTAATTTAACGATGCCCGGAAGTCAGATTCGATTCGCGGCCTGGTGGTGCACGGCAGGTTCTATATGCGAGGCCGGAAGAAAACAAAGCCGAGTGGTTCACGGCTGATTGGTGGATGTCCGGAGAGATCCAAGGCGTTCGGTTCAGGGCTTATTGGTGCACAAAATTGGTGCACGGCTGCGCTAACCTGGGTGCCAGTTATTATTTTGTATTAATTATTTGTACTTTGTATTGCAATATCATTCTATTTAGTCTGAAATAACTTCATAATATTACTTAAACTATAAATTATATCGATACTTGTTCTGCATTCGAATTACTCACGTGAACGACAATGAATCGTCTTATTCATTGTCTGGTGACTAACCTCCATGCAATATATAATATACACAAATGGCATATATCTCGCATTCGCTACATTAATTTAATTTCTGTTCCTACTAAATTTTGATTAGCCATGTGTTACATAGCTTCTAAAAAGAGTGTGTTCACCCTTGAAAATTTTATGTGATTATCCCACGAAAATAGTTGTCGAAGGTAAAGTAGATTCTTGGAAATTGAACGCTGGCTGTTCTCAAATAAACGCAACAAAAACATACCAAGACATTTAAATATACAAAGCCGTTTATGTGAAGTCGAAATAGTTTTAGTTTGGCTTCGTTCACATTGATAAAATTCTATGAAAACTCGTGCCATCGTATCAATTTATAAATATAGAATAGAATAAACGAATTATTTTACTGAAGAAGATGTATTAATAAAAAGAACCTATATTAAAATAGTGTTAGAATAAAAATAATTGTCTTATCGATTTACAATAACATCAGACAACGCGTGAGACGCGGCAGCGGCAGGTCAAGTTCACTGCACTTATGAGGCGCTGTTGCTGCGAGCGAACCCAAACTGTGATGATGTCTGTGACGATACTGAATATTTTTCATTCAGTGATTGGGCCTGATGGCGCTCTAATTACGCGACTGATTCCTCGAAATATACTAAACATATTTCTTTCATAATTAAATTATTCATCTGTCTACGCCGAAATCGAGTAAAAAATCTCCTAGTTCCGGAAATGAAGTAAGCTGAAGTTTTGTCGTAGGGATTCGAGGGACCTCTAGTGTGTCAAAATGAAACCTAAATAAATGTTCATATTTTACGGGATTTTGAAATAGTTAGATCAGGGTTTAAAATAGTCTACTTAAGCGGTCATCATTGAAATAAGAGACAAATGAAAGATTTTATGAATCTTTGTGGCATATTTCAAACAATGCTAAGAATATAATTGATCGATAGGAATGATTGTTTCAAGCTCCTGAGGATTACATGTTGTTGTTGATGTAATTGCTCATCCTGGTAGTGGCGACTAGGGAGGGGGGGGGTGATAGGTCAGTTGTTCGTGAAGTGGCACTCGGTGCCACTGGTAGTTTTACGACCATCACTGGCTCGCTGACCCGCCAGAACAATTTTATTGCATTACACAACACCCTGGATAGGCCAGGTACTCATTTATCAACCTAGAGTTGTATGAATGGCTGAGTTGACCATGAGCTGAGGCTTGAGGATTACCTGGCATCGTGTAGTGATGTTAATATTTAATTTTTGAACCAACCCCTCCATTGTCTCCCAATTTTGGCACACATCCATCAAGAAGTAATTTATACCCAGGATTTGAACCACTGCATTACATGGTTCGTTGTGTGCATATTTGTTGCCATCGAATTGGTTTAGGCGTGGCCATCGTGCCACGGCGTTTAAGCACTTATATTATTACTTTCAATAGTCTGTTTAAATCGCAAGGTTACAATGAATTTAAAGGCAACAAACGAGGAGCAAATTCAACATATCGATATTGAAAACATTTCGGTGTCCAATTCCACCATTAGTTAGACAACCTAAAAAATGACTGCAACATTTCATAATTCAAATTTCTAAATCAGACATTAAAACCTAAAAAAGACAAATACTGCATAACAACCTTAACGGTGTTAATTATAATTTATGTGGTCGCTTCGGCTAAATACCAACACGTCAGTTTCCCCTCAAACACTTTTGAACTGAAAAATATTAATTTATGGCTAACTACGATGTTAGGAGGTTACATGTCGCTGCTCCTCTCAATTTTGAGTTCTTTCCACCTTTGCGAATTTTAATGTCTATTTCTCACAAAAAAATTGTTTACATTTTTCATATAAATTTGGTCACTTACGTGACTAAAATTATAGAAACCGTTTGCGAACTTTAAAAGTAGCTTTCACTGATATCATATCGTGACACTTAACCATTATTTACATTATTTTTACAGTAGGTACTAATTCCGTGTCGTAACTACAGAATTAGTACTATAATTCACGCTACAGTCCATTTCTGTTGTAGATAATGTACAACTTTCGTTGATTAACTTAGCTGATGTATATGAACGAGATGCCAATGCGATATTATATGCGCACGCAGAAATTTAGGCAAGCAATGTCGAGGAACGACGTCCGTACGGCACCATTTTATAATTTATGTGTTTCCTGATTTACTCTTCTAAGGAATCCTCATCAATCAAATAACAGGTGAAGCTTTGAAAAATATAGATTATTCTTTGGGTATCTATGCCGCAGTCAATACATATTCGATGCATGGTTATGAGCAAAAATATATGCAATAATAATTATTTGTTGTATTTCATAGAGCAGACATGAATTGCATACATTTTCCTTTGTTATTCCGTCACAAATGCTAATGGGAGTTTTATGCTTTGTGTGTTTTACGCAATCACGATGCGTAAGGCCAATGGGCCACCCTACCACCAATTTTACAAATCTTTGTACAACGCTTTATGTCACAATATATCACGCATGGTGAGCGTGCCCGTGTAAGTAGTTCAGTTGGCGATGAAAAATTGCACATGCGCAGTAGCTACAGACCTGAGACGAGTTCTCCACGTAAGTATATGGGTGATTAATTCTATTAATAGTAGTATTTCACTTTTTGGGGCTACTACGTAGCTAATGAACGAATATATGATGAATATAAAGGAGTGATACTTGTAGCTGTCAATACTCGACCCATGGTAACTAATTCGATTAGAAGGACTGGCATAAGTGATTTAATTTCAAACTATTGTTTAGGCAGCGGATATATGCGTTCATTTAGCATTGAACGGAAAACTACACGACCGAATCCACGATAATTGTAGACCAGGATTTTAACAACCTCCAATAAATAAAAAATTACTTTAATTTATATGCTCCGCGAAATGAGCGTCACTGTTCATAGTTACGGTGACCGTAGCAAGCTCTTTGTTATGATGACCGTAGCAAGCTCCGAGTTACGGCGACCGTATAGCAAGCTCTGAGTTACTGTGCCCGTAGCAAGCTCTGAGTTACGGAGACCGTAGCAAGCTCTGAGTTATGATGACCGTAGCAAGCTCTGAGTTACGGTGACCGTAGCAAGCTCTGAGTTACGGTGACCGTAGCAAGCTCTGAGTATTTCTTTCATAATGAAATTATTCATCTTCACGAACCGCAGCTCAGCCAAGGGGTCTACGCCAAAACAGAAATCAATTAGAAAATCTCCTCGTTCCGGGTATGAAATTAGGCGGAAGTTATGTCGGAGGGATTCGGGGAACCTCTACTGTGGTAAAATGAGACCTAAATGTTGATTTTTTAAGGGGTTTTGAAATAATTAGAAAAAGGTTTGGAACAGTCAGTCCACATATGCCGGCATCATTGAAATAAAAGCTTAACAATTTTATATAACTTATCCCCTTAATTGTTAGTCTATGAATTTTATGAATCTCTCTTGAATATCTCGAAACAATGATAAGAATATCATTGATCGATAGGAATGATTGTTCCAAGCACTTGAGGATTACCTGGCATCGTGTAGTGATGTCAATATTTTATTTTTTAACCAACCTCTCCATTCTATCTCAAAATTGGCACGCATTCGTCAAGAAGTTATTTATACACAGGATTTGAACTACTGCATTATATGGTTCGTTGTGTGCATATTTGTTGCCATCGAATTGGCTTTGGCGTGGCCATCGTGCCACGGCGTTTAAGCACTTATATTATTAGTCTGCTTAAATCGCAATTTGACAATGAATTTAAAAGTAAAGACAACGAGAAGCAAATCCAACATATCGATATTGAAAACGTTTCGAAATCCAACTCCATCATTTGTTCGACAATCTAAGAATGGAATACAATCATTTTATAATTCGAATTTCTAAATCAGACATTAAAACCTAAGAAAAGACATGTATAACACAAAACAATCTTAACGCCGTTAATTACAATTCATGTGGTCGCAGCTGCTACATACAAACATGTCAGTTACCCCTTGAACACTTCCATACAGAAAAAATTAACTCATGGCTAACTATCACGTTTTGAGGTCACATGTCGTTTCTCTTCTCAATTTCGAGTTCTTTCTACATATGCGAATTTTTATGTCTATTTCTTACAAATAATTTGTATAAAATTTTTTATATACATTTGGACGCTCACGTGACTAAAATTATAGAAACAGTTTGTGAACTTTCCAAGTTGCTTACCTGATATCAAATCGCGACACTAAACCCAAATTTACATGATTGATATTATAGTACTAATTCCGTGGCGTAGCTGCAGAATTAGTGCTATAATTCACGCTACAGTCCTTTTCTGTTGTAGAAAATGCACAGATTTCGTTGATTAACTTAGCTGATATATATGAACGAGATTCCACTGTGATGTTTTATGCGCACGCAGAAATTTAGGCAAGCAATGTCAGGAAACGGCGTCCGTACAGCGCCATTTTATAATTTATGTGTTTCCTGATAACTCTTTTAAAGAATCCTCATCAAGCAAACATCTTGTGGAGTTTGAAGAAAGTTTTGATTGTATTTTGGGCATATAAGTCTCAGACAATGCCTTCTCGCTGCAAGGTTATGAGCAAAATATACACTATAATAATTATTTATCATATTTCATGGAGCAGATACAAATTTCCTGAATTTTATTTTGTTATTTCGTCTCAAATGCAAATGGGAGTTTTATGCTTTGAGTCCTTTATGCCATCACGTTACCAAGGTCACATACCGAGCTTAGTCACTTGGTGTGCATGCACGTGTAAATAGATTAGTGGGCGTTGAAGCTATTACACATGTTCAGTATCTACAGACCGGATACGAATTGTCCATCTGTTTTTTAAATTGTTTAAAATATTTGCTAATATAGTAACTTTTGGGCTGCTAAGCAGCTAATAGGTATGCGAATATGGTTAATAATAAGGAAGATCACTTAGTGCATTCAGTACTCGACCCTTATTATATATAGGGTCGGCCATATTTATGGCAAAGAATGTTTGCTATATAAAAATAAATTGGTATCTAGGAGACTTTTCTTTAATAATGAAGCTTATTATCATCTATTAATTCATCTATTTTATATTGCAGAAGTCAAAGGTGTCTAAATTTACTATCACATATGACAGTAGATAGAAATGCAATTGTAACCCTTCATGAAAAGGGAGAGAGTAATTCAGTCATTGCAAATAAGCTCTAAATTCGTCGTGAAACGGTGTGGAAGGTGGTAAAAAATTCAATGAAACTGGTGAAACATGCAATCGACCTGGTCAAGGAAGAAAACGAAGTGTCCGAACAAAACAATTGGTCAAAAACACGAGGGAGAAGTTGAGGAGAAACCCTCGTCGCTCAGCTGCAAAATTGGCTGCAGAAGCAGGAGTCAGTCAGACATCAGTGCGTAGAGTCGTCAGAGATGACCTCAAAACCTCCCCTTACAAGATGCAAACAAGGCATGAACTAACAGACCGTCATGAACGAATGAGGCTCGAAAGATGCCAGCACATTCTGGATCTCATTGAGGATGGCACGCTGCCCAACTTGGTGTTCAGTGCCGAGAAAAAATTTGACATTGAACAAAGCGTTAATCGTCAAAATGACAGAGTTTGGAGTCGGGAGGGATCTGTGGCAACCTGAACAGTAACACGACGTCAAACTCCCATGTCCGTGATGGTTTGGGCCGCGGTAACCGCCACTGGGAGGTCCCCACTCGTTTTTGTCCCCTCAGGAGTGAAATTGAACAATCAGCGATACATTTCGGACATTTTGGAAGCTGTGTTGTTACCTTGGGCCCGAAAACACCTCAAAGGCTCATGATGGAGTTTTCAACATGACTCTGCCCCATCACATGGCTCAAATATGACCCAAAACTGGGTTCAGGGTCACATCCCAGCGTTCATTAGCAATAATGAATGGCCCTCAAGAAGCCCTGATTTGAATCCTCTCGACTTTTCTGTGTGGGCTATTCTAAAGGGTAGGGTCTGCAGTATACCTCATGATTCTTTGGATAGTTTAAAGTCAAAATTGACACGAGAATGGGACTTGATCCCTCAAGAAATGCTGCGTGTCTCCTGTGAAGCTTTCCCGCGTAGATTGGAGGCGGTCATTAAAAATAAGAGTGGTCATGTTGAATAAATATGTCTAAGAATTGTTTAGGAAATTCTTGGCTACTAGTTCATCCAATAAAAAACAATGCACCTGTTTGTTTCATTGAGAAATAAAAAAAAACATGCGTTTACATAATATGGCGGACCCTGTACTATCTATGCTATGGAACCAAGCTCTTCCATATGTGTGGAGAAACGAAAGCTGGTGTTGTGCGTTGGACTGTGCATCAATAAAATATTATGGTCTAATAAATATTATAAAAAATATTATATCAATAGAATAGAATATTTAAGGTTTACTAAATTTTCGGACGATTTACAAAAATTCATCATGAATTTAACCCAATTATCCGTAGTGAGTCCTATTGAGTATAAGAATTAGTCAAACAATTCAACTAATCAAACATTATGCCGATAAATTGTTTGTCACGTATCACTTTATTACTTACTAGCATTTTAGCTACAACAATAATACAGGCAGACTTAAAATTTGCTTCTCATGATATTCTCTTCATAACCAACTTGACGTCTTTTCGTCCAATAATATCGCACTCTTTGTCATATTTAAATAAACGAGATCGAAATGCTTCATGTAGCTTCAGGAGACATTTTCTTCCGACGACAATTCACTTTTTAATAATACCATTTCAAACAAATTGAATGTTTTTTGTTTCTATATATACACTGTCCGTGATGCTGATCAAATAAGATCAGCATCAGCATACCGCTGATACCTAATCAATTATTGCCTAAACTGATCTATTTTTTTTTGGTGAGTACGATCGCTGGAGCTTGGCAAGTTTTAAAATTACTCGACAGAAATCTAACGTTTTATTAAAATGAAATAATATATTGACGCCATTCTGAAGTGCGGCAGCACGCACACGTGAAGCATCACAAAACTAAAACAGAGCGTGAAATTATGTCTTGACCTACGTATGTCAATACCTTCACTGATCTAAGACGCACCTTATAGGCACACATTATTTTAGACACGTATACCCTTACCCAGTTATGAGCACCGGGTTTCAAAATATCTATATTTTCTAATTTTTTCTAATTCCAATTACAAGAAGCGTGTATATGATGTCTCATATACATATTTACTGAATACTAATCAATCAATCGTATTCGTGCAGTTTTTTGCATCTCTAACTGAGCTATTTTCACTCCACAACTGCTGAGCAATAATGTATTCATCTGAGCTCAGTATCTCTACCGAAATAAGAGCAGGCTTTTCAATCGTTTATGAACTTAAGCTCAACAAGCAGTTGTCAATAGACAGATATTGTTAATAAATAGAATAAAATTACACTAAGTGAGATCGGGCTGTAATCGGAAAGCTGATGTCAATTTGAAAGGTTTAAATTTAATATACGTTCCCGAGAATCTATTCATAATTAATATTTAAATAAATATTTTTTTAATTTATTTGGCTGAATCATTGTTCTGAAGGTTTACTAATTACATAGCAGCCTCCAGCATGTGGATTTCCTCACAGGTTGCTATAATAACGCCCAAAAACAAATTGATTCATTAATCGATTATCTTTTACTCTTCCAGTATGGGAATGTTATGCTTCGTTTCTTTAATGCAAACCTGATTCTTAAAGCCAATATGAGATGTTTCTATAGTGAAATAACCACAACATGAAGCCCTCATGACCGACTTAAAGGACTGCATAGCCTCTACTAAAGCTTCATGTTAGCGTTCACCAATACTATTATGTAACGCGCGCGCCTAACTTATTCATGCTTGAGTTGAGATTTGTTCGATATGAGTAATGACTTAACTTAAATCTTTGTAAGGACGAAACGTATGGACCATCTTGTTCATAATTTTAAGACTCACCTATGTAAGATATAACAATTACGTATAGCGTAACATGCGAATACAATTATTTTATATTCCAATAATCAAACTCTAGTTACTGATTAAGTCTGATTTAGCGACTGCCGACAACCATTCATATTAGGGAGGGCAACTCATCGTGAAAATTAAAGGGTTTACCCTATAGAAATTTGTACGAGTATTTAGAAAATTTTTTGAAAATAAACTGAAATAACGAGATCTCACGATGGTTTCCTTACTTTCCTACGCCCAGTAAGCGATAACGGTAAATTTATTCGAAGTAATTTAGGAATTTGATTTATCAGTTTTGATTAATATAATTTTTTTAGTTTGGATGTTATATTATCTTCCCAATCTCATGGCGATCTATTAAATCGTCAATCGTGGAGCTGCTCATATTGAAAGAAATTTTTCTGTGGCGACATCCAGACATGCCATTTTCGTAACTTATATTTATTAGGCTTTTAATAACAGGCCTTATGAGGTAAAATAAAATTTGACTTTGCAATTATTTTACGATAAATGATAGTAGATCTTCTATGAAGCTCTCACTGCCCCACGCAACGCCGTCATCTGGTAACGCGGGAGACGCGGCAGTGGCAGTTCAAGTTCACCGCGTTTATGAGGCGCTGTTGCTGGACGCTCCGAGTGTGCAGTCGCTGGCATCACAACTGTGGCGTCGTTATGCACGTGGGTTTTATATATGTATCGTGTTATTACTTGTCGTGTTGTTACATGTGTTGGTACACGTATGGCCGTATAGGGCGTGTTGTTAATATGAATAATTACGTTAAGTGGCCACTCCCTTGAATCCGTATCACATTTAATTACCAGAAGAATTTGACCATTATTTTGGAATAAACCTGCATTCTCAAAACATTGCTCAAGAGATCAAGCGTACGGTTATATTTCATACATTTTCACGATAATATTCTATATACATGAGTTAGAGGCCCCTAACAAAGAGAAAACTTAAAACCACCTTCCCAGTGAGGTCTGGTACCTCTTTCTTCACTCCGGAGTGGCAAAGATAGACAAGATGATTCATGAAATAATCATTTATTACATATAATAAAGCAAATGCGTGTCGCATAAATTTTACGCTGTTGTTTTCTCCGAAAATGTTACCAACAATTTTTTGCTTCATTTATTTGTTCTGTCATGATTTGTACGGAAGTTTATTTCATGATACGTTCATTGCCCTTATAAACAGTTTAGTTTGCAGTTATAATATGCCTGATTATTATTGCTTGCAATTTAAAAAACTGAGAATTGCCGCTACTTTGTCGTTGACTATTTTAACAAATGCTAATAAGAGTCTTGAGTTTTGTGTGCTTTGTGCGATCATGTTTTGTGCTGCCACGGACGGAGTTATATTATAGGGTGCTGCTTGAATAGTTTAGTTGGTTATAAAAATTTAACTACATGCTCAGTAACTATTTATGTATGAGGTTTGAAAAGTGTTGGCGAATGAAAATTAATAAGGTAGTGTCTAATGTCTTCATTATTTGTAGCTTATAGAAAAGCTATAGGAAAAAGTCAATACAAGAAGCGGTCGGCGTGGGTGGTATGCATGCTAACGCTGCATAACTCGCGCTCATGCACTCCAATAGTTACACCGAATACAGAAAATTTTTATAAGCTATAATCGGTATTCAGTCTGTTGCTAATAAATTTTCATCTACATTGCCTCTAGTCTCAATTATTGAACTGTGAATTGTCCAAGGGACGACAACGTACGCAAAGTACGTTCCCTGATAGGGAATATTTATCGCCGTAATCGCTATAATTTCCCGCAAAAAGTAGGGAATTAAGAGGTGCAGGTAAGCGGAAATTATTCCTGCCTCTGTTGCCTAGCCGCGCATAGAAACGATCCTAGCGCCAGCGGCAGCCCGTGGAACTTATTATAGAGACACGTCTCGTATATATTGTTAATATAGGGTGGCAAAATTCGTTCATTTAGACTGGTTTGATTGAAAACCACAGTGAGTTTTATTTATAATCTTCTTATTGACATTCTCAGTTGAACTATATTTTTCGTAAGCGTTGGTGGATTGAAAAATGAAAATCAGGTTCTCCAATAATAATTCAATGCTGATTTAATTACGTTTCGAATGTATCAGCATTAAGTTACAGAACGCATTGAGTAATGAAACTGGGGTCGACAAAAGTACCAAAATCAAGTAAAAAAGTGAAATAAATAATGGTTGAAAATTACAGCCAAAAATTATGCCGGAAGCAGACTAAAAGTTCTGTCAAATTCGGTAAATTGTGTAGTATCTGTATTTATATATTGTATCTGATGACGTACTAAATGACACTATGCTCAATAATAGGTGATTAAAAACATAATATATATAAAAATTCCAATCTTAATTTAAAAATTTTATGAAGATTGCAATGAGCAGTTTGAATTTCTTTTTCTGGTTGTTCCTTCAAACAAGAGACACGATTGCGTTTTAGAGGGACAGAAGTGTCTAGTAATGTTAGCCCTCAAATTCCGTTTTTTCTCCGCTATTCCCATAAACTCACAGAAAACGTAAGATGTTTCGACTGCTGTACGGTTGAGGACCCTGTAGCTTCTCTTCCGAAATTGTTAAGTTATTAATTCATGTATTTTAACTTCTACATACTGACGAATTTCATCTATGTGTCTCTTGGAATAGGACATTTCTCCAAAATTTTTACGGGTAATCAATGATGAAATACGGTGAGTAAATTTGTATAATGCACGAATTCGACGACGACACACCATTGACGGAGAGGAGTTAATTAAAGCTCGACTGAATATCATTCATAATTCAGTTAGTATATGGTATGCATTCATGAACTGCACTTCATTCAAGGGGTCTTCAAAAAATGAGGGTTCTAATAAATAAAGCAAAATTATCAGCCAATCATTAACAGGTATAATTAAGAGGATTTAATCCGTGGTAGTGTTGGGTGGGGAAAATATGCATAATAATTAATTGTTGTTCTCTATAGAGACGATGCGATGCACCGACTTTCCCGCTGTTATTATTCCACTAAATAAAAGGAAGTTTAACCGTCTTTATTATGTAGCTATGGATCATGTGGGAACTGCAATTTATTACACTGATCATATAAATAGCTTAGTTAGTATAAAAAATATTTCACGTGCTCAGTAACTTCCATGAAGTGCCGTAAATTCGTTGACGTTATAGAAATAATGTTCTTATGTCTTTAGTGATATTAGACTTTTTGGCAGCTAAATGTGGCTGGAGGTAATTGATGTTTGGAAGTTATTGTGTCAAGGAATGAGTAAATATCTCGTTCAGGAGGTGCAAGTATGAAGAAGTTATTTCGTAAGGTTACGGGGGACCTCTGTTGTAGAGAAATGATCACAGAATGTGTTTGTTTTAAATCTGTGTCGAAATGATTAACTTGAAGTTGATATTTTAATTACAAATTTAGACAACATTGATATACATTGGCACAATCGAGGCTAACGACGTTTCGAGGCATAAAAAACTAACTTGCTTTATATTAATCATTGACTTTCAACAATTTATATATATAATGACAGTTGTGAGGTGCCCAATGTCAACAAGTCAAGCGCGCTAGGAAACCTAAATCGGCTGTCAAGGACGTATTGATGTTCAGTCACTCGTTAGGATAAGACGGGTAGCTTCTGCTCCTCAGTTAGATATTAGCCTTATCCATTCAGCCACACCTTGTAATTTGGAGCTAGGAAACTTGCCCTCAACCTCGCCTGAGGTGAGCTATATAATAATGTGGCTTGTAATACGTTATGGTTTATGCGTTATTTTTGAAATTATACATAGCAACATACATTGGTTTAATCGAATGATAACATCTAATTCAAAATTGAGTTTTGCACTTCCTGACACGAGAAGCCAAAAATTAAAAACTTTTTTGATAAGTTATTAATTAATTCATGTCTTTAAGTCACCACAACGCCGACTCTTCGCATTCATCACAACGAATATAACTTCTAATGGATTTAGAATAAGATATCTTCACTTAGTGTTTATGGATATTCAACTATTAAACATTAAGACGGCATGAGTAGAAGTATATGGATTCGATGACAACACTGTTGACGGAGAGCGGTTCAAGCTCGATTCAACATCATTGACAATTCAGTATATGGAATGCATTCACAATACACATTTTACTGCTGATTGCTCTTCCAAAAATGAGACTTCATGTAATTAGCGCAACAATGTCCATCAATCATTGTGTGGTTGAATCACGTGTCGGGGGAGTTGATCTTCGGTGATTTTTGTGCGAAAAAAAATGTGTTAATTAATTATTTTATAATTATGTAATAGAAAATAAAAAGTAATTGTTTGTTATTTTCAATTCAGTCAATACTATGTACCCAACTTTGCCTTTTACTAATGTTACCGGAAATTTAATCGTCTTATTCATATGTGTTCTTGTGAATCGTGAAGCGAAAAAATTCGGTGCCCTTGCAAATAGTTTAGTTTGTGCAAGACATGTATTACGTACTCAGTAGGTACGAACCGGTGGCGAATAGAGGTTTTCACTTATAAGAATAATGGAAATAAATATTTTAGATTAAAATT
Organism: Hyalella azteca; assembly: GCF_000764305.2. Lineage (NCBI taxonomy): Eukaryota > Metazoa > Arthropoda > Malacostraca > Amphipoda > Hyalellidae > Hyalella > Hyalella azteca. The sequence goes on along the minus strand of NW_025947006.1, from coordinate 6,442 downwards.
TATGACGGCTACCGTGAAGCTGTAAAATTGCAATATGTGAGCCGCAGGGCGTGCTCATATTGAGGTAAGTAAAATGTGTAGATGTAATCTTGTTGAACTGACAATTTAAATATTACAAAGGTGACTTTATAGGGACGTCTAGTTGCGATAAATGCTGACGTATTTGTTTACTTATAATGGATTGGATCTGAAGGCTAAAAGGATAAATCCTCGGTAATACACGATAAAAAGTATAACTGCTTTAATATAAAATTATTTGGCTTCATTAAACGTAGATCACGTTCATGTGGTGCACGTCGAAATGAAGTAAAACACCTTGAAAAGCACATAATTGTTAAAAAATTACGAAATTCTTTTTATTTTCGTGAAACATCGACTTGTGCACATTATTTTGTGGTGTTCTACAAAAATTTCATTTGCTGTGAGACTTCGGCATAAACTTCAAATAAATGAGAAAGTTTGATATTCTCATACGAGCGCAACTTTACTGTTAACTGTGAGGAAAGATAAGCTCCGTATATTAGATTGTTCACATGCGACCTCGGTGCAAACTTTAAGAAAAAAAATTTTTAATTGTCTATTTCTTTGGCCGGAACTTGGTTTTGTTTTTAGTCTTCTGTCTGATGCCGACATTTCCTGACTTTATTATTTATTGCAGGTCAAATAAGGCAAATGTTGTGGCAGGCAACAGCGCGCCATAACAGCGGGAGGCCTGCACTGGCCAGCACTGGTGTACTGGGTGCCAGTTATTATATTGTATTAATTATTTGTACCTTGCATTGCAATATCCTTCTATTTAGTCTGGAATAATCTCCTAATATACTTATACTACGAATTAAATCGATACTTGTTCTGCATTCGAATAACTCACGTTAACGACATTTTATTAACAGTTTATGAACTTTCAAAGCTGCCCATATTTCACTCCGGCAGCGGCAGGACAAGTTCACTGTACTTAAGAGGCGCTGTTGCCGAGAATTCAAACTGTGCAGTTTGCGGCTCTGCGAGAGGCACCTAATTTATTTATAATAACAACATTTTCTTTCTCAAAATTACTGAAATATATACAAAATGCTCAGACGCTGTTCAGTTCTTCATGCAGATGTATAAATCTTTTATTATATGAGTATCAAGATAAAGACGTTCAAACTTCAATGAATAGTAGATAGTAAATGAATATAATATATTTACATATTTTGATGGGAATGTTATGCTTCGTTTCTTTAATGCAAACCTGATTCTTAAAGCCAATATGAGATGTTTCTATAGTGAAATAACCACAACATGAAGCCCTCATGACCGACTTAAAGGACTGCATAGCCTCTACTAAAGCTTCATGTTAGCGTTCACCAATACTATTATGTAACGCGCGCGCCTAACTTATTCATGCTTGAGTTGAGATTTGTTCGATATGAGTAATGACTTAACTTAAATCTTTGTAAGGACGAAACGTATGGACCATCTTGTTCATAATTTTAAGACTCACCTATGTAAGATATAACAATTACGTATAGCGTAACATGCGAATACAATTATTTTATATTCCAATAATCAAACTCTAGTTACTGATTAAGTCTGATTTAGCGACTGCCGACAACCATTCATATTAGGGAGGGCAACTCATCGTGAAAATTAAAGGGTTTACCCTATAGAAATTTGTACGAGTATTTAGAAAATTTTTTGAAAATAAACTGAAATAACGAGATCTCACGATGGTTTCCTTACTTTCCTACGCCCAGTAAGCGATAACGGTAAATTTATTCGAAGTAATTTAGGAATTTGATTTATCAGTTTTGATTAATATAATTTTTTTAGTTTGGATGTTATATTATCTTCCCAATCTCATGGCGATCTATTAAATCGTCAATCGTGGAGCTGCTCATATTGAAAGAAATTTTTCTGTGGCGACATCCAGACATGCCATTTTCGTAACTTATATTTATTAGGCTTTTAATAACAGGCCTTATGAGGTAAAATAAAATTTGACTTTGCAATTATTTTACGATAAATGATAGTAGATCTTCTATGAAGCTCTCACTGCCCCACGCAACGCCGTCATCTGGTAACGCGGGAGACGCGGCAGTGGCAGTTCAAGTTCACCGCGTTTATGAGGCGCTGTTGCTGGACGCTCCGAGTGTGCAGTCGCTGGCTCCAATTGTGTTGTTGTTGCTAATTCGGCTAAATTTAAGCAATCGGTAAGTCCTTGCTTAATCACTTTCGCATTTAATATTTAGAAGATTTTGGTAATTCTATTGAGTGAATTAATATACGCAAAGCAATTCTTTAGGCAGGAAGCGTGTGGTGTGGTATATTTCACGCTTTTCAGAATAATATTCTTTATACAGGAATTAGGATCCCCATAATAAAGAAAAGACTTGAAACCATGGTTTTTGAAACCATGGAACAAGGAGTTTTCGGGCTTTTAAAACCAAAACACATGGTTCCCACCCCTTGCTTCTCTGAGACACCCACAAGGAGCACTATCCCCAGCGTTGAGAACCCCAGGTCTAGCCCCAGTAAGGTTTGGGGCGCCTTTCCTCAGTCCGGAGTTGCGAAATTAGACAAGATGATCCATGAAACAATTATTTGTCATTTTTAATATAGCAAATGCGTATCGCATTACTTGTCCGCTGCCATTTTTTCTACCAATGTTAACAGTAATTTCATGCTTCATTTTTTTTTGTTCTGTCATGATTTGAAAGGAACTAAAACTGTATTGCATAAAAGGTTCATTGCCTCTTTAAACAGTTTTGTTGGCGATTATAATATGCCTGATTATAATTGATTGCAATTAAAAAAAACTGAGAATTGTGCTACTTTGTCGTTGACTATTGTCAACAAATGGTAATAAGAGTCTTAAGTTTTTTGTGCTTTGTGCGATCATGTTTTTTGCTGCTACTGACGGAGTACTAGCGCAAAATTGGTTCAGTGCTCAATAAAATTGTTCTCAATGAAATTCTCAGTAATTACAAATTGATTGCAACGCTGTGGTTAATGATAAAAGCAAAAGTAAAGCGAATAGCTTTGTTGTGGCATGTAGATAGATATGATTAATATGCCCATGATAATCGTTGCCATATACATTTATCGGTCATCAGCGATAGGATCTTATATGGCGGACTACATAAAAGGACGCTCGATTCTGTTTTATTAAAAGAACCTTGTTGAAACCCTATGCTGAATGATTTCACTCAGCGATTGGGCCTGATGGCGCACCATATTACATGACTGACTACTCGAAATTACTAAACGTATTTCTTTCATAATGAAATTATTCATCTTCACGAACCGTAGCTCAGCCAAGGGGTCTACGCCAAAACAGAAATATATGAAATTAGGCGGAAGTTATGTCGTTGGGATTCGCGGGACCTCTACTGTGTCTTCTTAAATCGCAAGTTTACAATGAATTTATAAGTAAAAAAAACGAGAAGCAAATTCAACATGTCGATATTGAAAACGTTTCGAATGCAACTCTATCGTTAGTTCGACAATCTAAAAAATTAGTACAAGATTTCATAATTCAAATTTCTAAATCAGACATTAAAACCTAAAAAAAGACAAATATAACACAAAACAACCTTAACGGTGTTAATTATATTCATGCGGTCGTTGCGGCTAAATACAAACACGTCAGTTACCCTCCAAACACTACCATCAGAAAAAATTATTTTATGGCTAACTATGATGTTAGGAGGTTACATGTCGCAGCTCCTCTCAATTTTGTGTTCTTTCCACATTTGCGAATTTTTATGTCTTTCTCACGAAAATTTTGTATAAAATTTTGCTCACTCACGTGACTAAAATTATAGAAACAGTTTGTGCAGTTTCTAAGTTGCTTTCACTGATATCGAATCGCGACGCTAAGCCATTCTTTACATGATTGATATTACAGTACTAATTCCGTGCATAAATACAGAATTAATACCATAATTCACGCTACATTCCTCTTCAGTTATAAATAATGTACAACTTTCGTTGATTAACTAAGCTGATATATATGAACGAGATGCCAATGCGATATTATATGCGCACGCAGAAATTTAGGCAAGCAATGTCAGGGAACGACGTCCGTACGACGCCATTTTATTATTTATGTGTTTACTGATTTACTCTTCTAAGGAATCCTCATCATGCAAATAACCGGCGGAGCTTCGAAAAAAATTTAGATTATATTTTGGGCATCTATGCCTCATACCATGAATTCTCTATGCATGGTTATGAGCAAAAATATACATTATAATATTTAATGGTTATATTTCATAGAGCAGATACTGTAGAGGTTTGACACGCAGGTGTTCTCTAAACGAATCTGCCGCGAGGTCACGAGCGGGCTGAGCGGTTTTTGGCTGGCCATTTGGTTCGTTGGCTTCCGTGGATGAGGTGAGGAGGTGTTAGTGTCCTGTTGTGATTGCCGGTTAGGCTCGGCTTGTGTGTAGGAGTCTTACATAGACGCTGTTAAAATTGCCGGTTTCAGAATTTATATGAAGTTTATTGGACTGCGAAGTGGGATTTTTTCATATTGTTGCCTGGGAGATTTAATGGCATATTCTGCTTCCCAGGTGGGAGGGCCTTTTCTGGTGTGGCGTCGGCTTCTGAGAACCGACCGTGTTCCTCTCAGGCGTTTGTTCAGGGGTGTACCGTGGACGTGCACCGTTGGAAGAAGCCGACTGCCTCCAGTGTGTACATGACGTGGGAGCCTTTCTCCATTGTTACTTAGTTTATTAAGACTTATTAATTATAGTCATTTATGGAGCTGCCAAGCAGCTGATAGATATGTCAATATTGTGATTAATAAGGAACGCCGTAGCAAGCTCTGAGTTACGGTGACCGTAGCAAGCTCTGAGTTATGGTGACCGTAGCATCTCTGAGTTACGGTGACCGTAGCATCTCTGAGTTACGGTGACTGTAGCAAGCTCTGAGTTACGGTGACTGTAGCAAGCTCTGAGTTACATTGACCGTAGCAAGCTCTGAGTTATGGAGTCTCTGCTCATCTCTGAGTTACGGTGACCGTAGCAAGCTCAGAGTTACGGTGGCCGTAGAAAGCTCTGAGTTACGGTGACTGTAGCAAGCTCTGAGTTACGGTGACTGTAGCAATAAGCTCTGAGTTACGGTGACCGTGGGAAACACTGAGTTACGGTGACTAACTTACTATGTTACTTACTTAAAGTAACATAGTTACTTACTTATTTACTTTGGCTGGCGACCAACGCTACTATAAACTTATTAACAAATCAATTGACCGCTCATCCAAACCCGAGTCATTTCTCAATAGAGATATGTTGAATTTTTGGGGAGTTTTCTTCGCTTTTAAATTTATAGTGGCGACTTATGTGTCATGTACGGTAGTTGTGTAGGACTGTTCGGGCGACGCATTGGTAGTGATAGGTTATGACCACAGTCACCGAAAGAATGTGCATCATGAATGTGCCTCCTGGATCCGTAGTGAGGTCATCTGCGGTATTATAATTAATTGAATGATTAATAAGATGTGAATCAGGTCTGAGTGTAAATACCATCTTCTTTAACTCGTAATTTATCGTCGTGTATGCTAAAATAATGACAAGCAGACAAGACTTTCTGTTGATCATATTCTCTTCATGAAAATATTTTGTATTATAATATTAACAAACGTGTTCTCATTGATATATACGATGTTGAATGCTCCATGTAACTGTAGGTGATATTATTTTAATTACAACAAGAAATTAATGATATTTGTTTTCCGTACTGCATTGCCGGAATAATTTTCTCTTACCCAAAGCATTTATCATATTTTTAATTAAAGAGATTATTGTAACGCTGAACATATACTAAATGCACGACAGTAATCAACAAATCATCAATATATAACTCACGCGAGACTATTTTATTGATGAACAAATATCGAATGCACGACAGGCTGGACGTCGTGGGAGGTTTCGTAAGCTATGGCGAGTGGGGGATAAATTAAATTTAAATTCAAAGAATTTTTATTTAACGGATGACTGAAACTAGCGAAAATGACAGTCGGTGAGGACAACGGGTCAAGCCCGTCGGTGGCGCTCCCCCCGACCCTCCGCCACCCGCGGTTCCGAAAAGGAGGATGAAGCACAGCTGTCAAATGATAAAATGATGTCAGATTCAAAGCAGCTTAAATTGGTAAGAAAAATTTACTCGAGGTAATGGTATTTGGCAATAAGCTCAGTGCTTGGTACGGTTTCAAGGATAGAGTACAAGCGATTGAGCTATTTGGTAAAACGTTAAGGTAGCAATTTGAGTATTGAAGGTAATGGCTACTCGGTGAAGACAGTTTAGGTAATAGTTCGAGCTAGGTAATAGTGCGTATTAGGTAACAGTACGTATTATGAAATAGTACGAGTTTGGTAATATTCACTTCGGAATTTGGAGTTACCAGTCTTCAATTCCTCCGGTAAAATGTAGGTTCTCAAAGAGCAAGTGGAGG
>NW_025947005.1:5810-61541 GCF_000764305.2 Hyalella azteca | reverse complement strand
GAAACCTATAGGGTAAATAAAGTACGATGAACGTCACGAGTCGGGCACAATAATGGCACATACACATCTCCACTGAAGTCTGTCCCGTCAGTTGGAATCAGAATACAATTTTAGCACTATTTAGCGAAAATAGTACAGAATAGAATCGTCATTGTGATGCGGTGCCAAATATTCCGTATGAAATGAAGCACCCGAATCCTTGTAACAAAAAGGTAATTGGAGTTCGTATTGGCATGCCACGGGGTTATGCACGGATGATCGATTCAATACCCTGAATGGGGTGGATGTCTGTTGAATCTTGGATTTCTATGCAGGATCTACCCGACCTCAGTTCGCAATTCCGGTGTTCACAACGAGTTTAACTCTTCTGCTTGATCTGACTCCAAAAGATCTTGTTATAATAATTAGTCAGTCGCCAAGGATACAAAACTGATTTACACTAATTATTCACTTTATTTCACTCAAATTTTCAAGCTCCCCAAAAGTTGACCATCGAATTTATTTTGTCACTTGCAACGTTAAAATTTTGCCATCGTGAAAATCGATTTCGACTGGAAATGAGAGCTACGGGCGGTAAACTGGCGACGAAAACGCATTGACACCGAAATTCCGAGCGAACAAAGAAATATTGGGCTATCAAAATATCTAACATAATTTCGACTCTACAAACCCCAAAAAATATAAACAAATGAAATCTCAAAGTGTCCATGTTCATTTCCATAACCAGACGAAGTGTTGGATATTACAGTAGGATGCAACCTTTCGTAACATGAAGCGAAATCTTGTAATTTGATTCAACACTTTCCAAACTGTACCAAACTTCGCTCTGATCAAACATTGTTATGTTGTTATGTTTCAAAGAAGAGGCCGCTTATGAAATAATTGCCAATATAAGTACTTATGTTATCAGTCTGCTTAAATCGCAAGTTCACAAGGAATTTAAAAGCAAACAAAACGCCAAGCAAATTCACCATATCGATATTGAAAACGTTTCGGGGTCCAGCTCCATCATCAGTTCGACAAACTAAAGAATGAATAAAATCATTTTATAAGTCAAAATTCTAGGACAGACATAAAACCTAAAAGAAGACCTAACATTATATCGAAAAACAGGACTCGATTGGAACAACTTAGTCCTAAGGGTCACGAAAGGAATAAAACTTAAGACAAAACACTATAACATGAAAGCCTAGCAATTCACTATTTCCAGATTATATGAACTAATGCATTGTTGAGACACGGTTTTCGTTTGATGATATGTAGAGACTCCAAAATTCTCAAATCCGAGCAGCCAGAAGTGGAACCGAGTATCCTGAAATCACTCTCAGATACAGCCACGTCGCACTGTTCAGCATGCATGGAAGCGCACGGAAGAATGAGGAGGCTTGGCGAGAGGCAAGTTAGAACGATGGCTCCTGCCACGGTGTTCAGAAACTCGAATGTAGAAGTTACGCGATGTCATTCCAACGTACGCAGATGCGCAGCGCGCACAACTGTACTCATAGAGCAGGTTTGATCGCATCGGGGCAGGAATAACGTCCTTATACCTGAAGAAAGAACCAATTTTGAAATTATTTATCAGCAAAACATGCAATTTATATTCGGGAAATATTTCCTAAACAAAATCTTTAGTTCTTTGGACATAGCTTCAAACGCACTACCATAATAGGGCAATGTGCAATAAATGGTTTTCTTACTATCACATTCAGTCACAGTTTCAGAAAATTTGTAAGATTAGAAGCGTTTGATTTTACTTAACACAAGGCATGATGGAAAACCATTAAGCTGAAATATATTACGAATGATTTCGAATTCCAAATGCATATCATGGAAGGTAGAACAAACCCTATAGTCGCGGTATATTAAAGTTTGAAGACAATTCAACTTGAAACGAAACGAGCAGAAGCTAAAGAAGCTCATACCCAAGCCGGTAAATGTCGGTTTTCGATAAACGGAAGTCTGAAAACGACCGCCAGACTTAGTAATTTTGCAATCGAGAAACGGCAAGCAATTGTTGGATTTTAATTCCATAGTGATGTGCTTTCATGAGGTTTCTTGATTGGCCGATTGTCCCATTGATTTTAAACTGATTTTTTATAATAGGTATATTGATGATACCTTTCTGATCTTCAAGCATCCCTCTCATCCGCGCCTCTTCTTTGATTATCTAAACCTCAAACATCCTTCAATGAAAATCACTATGGAATTAGAACCAAACAATTGCTTGTCGTTTCTCGATTGCAAAATTACTAAGTGACGGTCGTTTCAGACTTCCGTTTATCGAAAACCGACATTTACCGGCTTGGGTATGAGCTTCTTTAGCTTCTGCTCGTTTCGTTTCAAATTGAATAGTCTTCAAACTTTGATTACCGCGGCTATAGGGTTTGTTCTACCTTCCATGATAAGCATTTGGAATTCGAATTCATTCGTAATATATTTCAGCTTAATGGTTTTCCATCATGCCTTGTGTTAAGTAAAATCAAACGCTTCTTATCCAATAAATTTTCTGAAACTGTGACTGAATGTGATAGTAAGAAAATTATTTATTGCACATTGCCTATTTTGGTAGTGCGTCTGAAACTATGTCCAGAGAACTAAAAAATTTGTTTAGGAAATATTTCCCAAATATAAATTTGCATGTTTTGCTGGTAAATAATTTCAAAATTGGTTCTTTCTTCAGGTATAAGGACGCTATTCCTGCCCGGATGCGATCAAACCTGGTCTATGAGTACAGTTGTGCGCGCTGCGCATCTGCGTACGTTCCCTATCAAAATTTTTAGTTGGCGGCGACCCTGAATTAGGAACCGCCTAGGACTCGGATCGAACGTAAATCAGCTTCTCTATGTCCGCTTTTTGGTCTACATTCCGGTCCCCGAATCAGACAGCTACCAGAGCCTGGTGAGGGGACTGAGGGGATTCTGCCAACTCTTGCCCTACTCTCAGGAGACCATAAAGTCGGCCAGGAGGTTCTGACTAGTCGCTGATTGCGATCAGTCAGAATAAATTGCGATCAGTCAACTGACCCAGAATAACTCTAACGCGAACATAGCAACTCTGGGGCAGAGGCTGAAGCATACCCCGAATTTTGTTAGGGTTGGAATGACGTCGCGTAACTTCTACATCCGAGTTTCTGAACACCGTGGCAGGAGCTATCGTTCCAACTTGCCTCTCTCCAAGCCTCATTCTTCCGCGCGCCTCCATGCTGAGCAGTGCGACGTGGCTGTATCTGAGAGTGATTTCAGGATACTCGGTTCCACTTCTGGCTGCTCGGATTTGAGAATTTTGGAGTCCCTACATATCTTCAAACTAAAACCGTGTCTCAATAATGCGTTTAGTTCATATAATCTGGAAATAGTGAATCGCTAGGCTTTTATATTCTTTTCGTGACCCCAAGGACTAAGTTGTTCCAATCGAGTCCTGTTTTTTAGATATAATATTAGGTCTTGTTTAGGTTTTATGTCTGTTTTAGAATTTTGACTTGTAATATGATTTTATTCATTTTTAGTTTTTCGAACTGATGATGGAGCTGGACTCCGAAACGTTTTCAATATCGATATGGTGAATTTGCTTGGTGTTTTCTTTGCTTTTAAATTCCTTGTGAACTTGCGATATAAGCAGACTGATAATATAAGTATTCAATATTTAGTTGCGAATAAACAGATTATTATGAACGTATAAAATAACTACCTTGAATATCAAGTTGGAAAGATTCGTGATCGATCGATAAACATTTCTTTTATACTCCATTTATCCGCCTTGATAAGTTTTACCTGCGGAAGTTTTACCTGAAGTGCCGAGAGAAAACTATTTACACATTACATGCCCAATTGTAGCATGAAATTATATGCAATTATATTTTATTATAATATGTTTATGACGCGTCGGATTCTGTGAAGGAAAATATTAACATGCAGGCAAGGTGATACGTAAGATATAAATTTACGACACTGCGCAAGTTTTTTTCGCATTATTAGTAATTCTAAAAGGATTAATGCTCGATAATTTCAGAGACCGCACATTTAACAAATTAGAAATTCAGCGGTTTGATTAATAAGTAAATGACATGATCTTAAATTCAGTTGGTCACGTAATGCTTATCACGTAATGAAAAGGTTAGACATTTCCATGAAATGTTATTTAATTTATACGTGTGACATTTCACAAGAGAAAGAACGGATTATATTACTTACGTTGGTCGATATTGCATGGAGGAAATACTTTATCTATGTTTTGCATATTAGTTCCTAAAGTTGAATTCCAACAATCATTCATCGGCTGTACACAGCTGCCTGTTGATGTTTTAGATTTATAAAATGATTTGATAAATTTTTCATAGTTAAAAGTAATTTATTATTGTATTTACTAAAAAGAATAATAAATATTAATTTGAACGAGCGAGCTAATTAAATTTAAATGAGCGAGGCAATTAAATTTGAACGAACGACGTAATAGAAGGGAACATAGTAATCGGAGAAATCTAATTAACATGGAAACATTGTATAATGAACTACTATTTTAAATCTAGCATAGTTCAATTACACTAACAGACCAGCAAGAAATTCGAATTATCGGAGCTTCGTGAAGGATTTGATGATTTTTCGGCGTAAAAAGTACATCGGAATAATTTGCATTGCAGATATTTCAATCGCTGGTGGAAATCCGTAACATTTGTTTCAACTTGATCACACAAAATATAAAAATAAGAATTTTCATGTTATACGTGTGTTTCATGATTCAAATATATATGTGAAGAATTCAAGTTTTTTATGCCAAACATAGAACTTAACATTTGACCAAAAGAAAAGCTTTGGAAAATTGTGAAGACGGTAGTAGTAGGTATAATGATTAAATATTTTATTCTGATAAGAGAGTTCGTTCTCAATTCAAGGAAGTTTGATTGGTAGGTAATCTCATATACTCATTAATCATTTATTACTATAGACCTGGATTATTTAACGTACGATTGAGTTAGTGTTATCTTATTTATTTAATCTGGCACCTATCACAGGTGATCAAGCGTAGTGGCTCACTTGCAAGTTTCTGTGACCATAGACAGTTCGCCCCACCTTATCACTTTTTTAATCCTTCTATAAAGCTTCTTCTTCTACGTTTATCTTTTGTATCTTAATAAAATAATCAGAGGTGACGGTTTTCCCAACGTCTGTATCGTTCATGCCTAACGCACTCTGCAGTCTGTACAACTCAGAAAACTTGGTTGCTTCCTTTGTTGAAAACTTGGTTGAAGCGTAGAATTTTTACTGAAAATGATTTCCTTGATAATTTGTACCCTAGAACTCAAACTTGTAATATAAAAGGAATTCTTGAAAGCTGAATTATATGACACGTAAATGAATAGTTTCTGCTTGGCATTGACCAAGTTCATGGGATAACTGTTATTTTGGAGAAATTTTAATGATTGATAGCGTACAACACTTCACATGTGGTGTTCTGATTTGTGCCAATTTAAAATTGTTTGAGAGTCGCTGGTAGAAATGTTGATTAGGATTTGTTATGACTATAAATATCAGTACTAAGCTAAATACTGTAAGCTGGGATCGAGTATTTGTCACCAGTTGGCCAAGATCGATCATAAGGAACTTAATTGATAATTCATATTCCTCACTTTTGCCGGAGTATCAGAAAAAAATATAGGTTAAGTATGAATTGAGACGATATATCTATCACACGTTTCTTTTTCAGAAGTATACAAAAAAACGACTACCTTCAGTTCTTGGGATCTTATTCATCGTATGAACGTAGCACGGCCTGAGTTTCACCAACCTTTATATTAAATTCTTCTTTAGTTTACAATTCAAGATAAACTAAAAATATGCTCGTATCGTCGTACGACTTTGCCCGCGATCGTATAGATGACTGAACTCGCCCAGTTATACCTCGCATTAGAATTCTCCGGGAACATAACTTTCAACTCAAATTATAAGTAAACTATTAAGTGTAACAACCTGATTACGTTTGTACGCAAAAGAGATCATTAAATTTCAAAGTTGTCGTACGTGGCGGCAACCATCTGTGCAAGTCATTTTGCGCTCACTAGCAGAGCTGGGCAGCGCTACTTTGAAATGTAGCGCCGCTACCGCTACCGCTACATGCTCTAAATGTAGCGGGCGCTACCGCTACCGCTACACCCACTAGATTGTAGCGGGCGCTACCGCTACCGCTACAGTAAAATGTAGCGCCGCTACATTAGCCGCTACAATGGCAAAAATTATTGGAAATCTCTAAATATTTATTGTTCTGCTATTGGGATTTACCTAACCGAACTAGTACGGATTAGATAAAGTAAATAAAATTTACAGTTATTTTCATGTTTTACCTTCCCTACATGGATGTCTACTTTAATCTACCAATCTCAAAAATTATCAACATATAGATATAAAAATCAGTCTTTTATTTGTATATATATATGTGGATAATTTTTGAGATTGTCAGACTAAAGTAGACATCCATGTAGGGAAGGTCACGAAGGTAAAACATAAAAATAACTGTGTAAAAATAACTGTAAGCAAACTGAAACATGAAAAAATACCTGTAACATTTACCTGCAAGCAAACTGAAACATAACAATACCTGTAACATTTACTCGCAAGTCGTAAGCAACTTGAAATATAAAAATAACTAACATTGACTCGCAAGCAAACAACACGGAATAATATTTCCATTTAGGTAAAATTTTTATTTTAATAATACCAGCATTTCAAAATGAACATCCGACAAACTTGAACGATTTGGCTTTAGGATATCCTTTCCCAAGGAAAACATCCTCTCCACCGCAGCACTAGAAGGGATTGGAGTGTTGTACTCTACAAAAATCTCAAGGAACGGGTTACAAGGAAGTGATTCAGGAGCAGGTAAAGTGGTGCTTAGTGGACTGTCCAAATAATTGTTAACTAATAACAACTAACATCATAATTCATAACATGTTGACACTAGTAACAGACTAACAGGCTGAGGTTGACAACATTACACCGAAATCTTTCGTACAGTTTTATTCCGTAATTTATATTATGTATGTATCATGCTGGTTTTTAAATAATATTTAATACTATTAAGTAAAATCTAAAGGCTTTATCTATAAATGTAGCGGTAGCGCTGTAGCGGCAAAACCTCGTATCGCTACTTAAATAGGTAGCGGGCGCTACCGCTACCGCTACATTGCTCTTAATGTAGCGCCGCTACCGCTACTGAAAATGTAGCGGCCGCTAGTAGCGGCCGCTACATGTAGCGCGCTACTGCCACCTCTGCTCAGTAGCAACGTATTCTTTTCGGCTAGGCTTGTGTGACAATATTGCTTACTCATGTCAGGCGGTAGAGGGTAAAAACGTTTGCTGACTAAAGTTGTTTTTCCTATTATACATAGCTTCGAATAGTTTAGGTGTAGTCCGGTAATCCCCTAGTTTTATATAAATCGAATTCACTATATTCCCGTTAGAACCTAGGCAATTCGTCCCTTGTGTTCATTTAGGAATAAAGGATACAAATTCCATAAACTTTAATTAGACTTCAGCGAATTCGCCGTAGGTGATATCGAACGTTCAGCGCTGCTATAGACTTTATCGTTTTTTAAATCTCTCCGAATCACTTGTGAGGATTAATTACTGATTAAAACATCTGTCTCAACTCTATTATAAACGATAAGATAACAGTAATTACTATATAGATATATAGACGATAAGGCGTTAGTTAGGCAATAAGTTAGGCAATTACTTTCGTTAGGTTAGGCAAAATAAGTTAGGCAATTACTTTCGTCGTCGTCCATGCTGGGATCGAATCTGTCGTCGTCCATACTGGTATTTAATCACGTTAATTAAGGCGTTTGCGTTAGAATGGTTGACGATTATACACCATATTTTAATTTTTCTTCACTCTTGGGACTTATTGGTTTAAAATATACCACAATTCATGCAAAACAGCAAACTTTAATTTACTACTTCTACCGTAATCTTCCTATCCTATCCTAGTTCTGCGGTAGTCTGTAGAACTAACTTAACGCTTCTTCAAGCATGATTTTATCGTACGCATTTCATTGTCTTCGTATACTTGCGTCGCGATGAGTCGGCGCGTTACTTCACAGCCTGGTATCACGGAGGCAAGTCGTGCGTCATTTGCAGTAACATCATACGTACACGTGACCTCATGACGCCGTTCTCTACATCAACTCTCATGCCTCTAGTACGACTACTTCATTAGATCTCTGTCTCTGTAGCCAGTTGCAGTGTCATGTGATCGCTCTGTAGCCAGCTGCAGTGTCAAGTGATCGCTCTGTAGCCAGCTGCAGTGTCAAGTGATCGTTCTGTAGCCAGCTGCAGAGTCACGTGATTGCTCCGTAGCCAGCTGCAGTGTCAAGCCTCTGTAGCCAGCTGCAGTGTGAAGTGATCGCTCTGCAGGCTTGTGTTTGTCTTTAATATCCCAAACTCCTAGAAGAAATACCTATACCGTGTTCATTACTTTACAAATTGGTATAGTTTTTGTGTCATGAAAAGAGAATTTACTTCGACATTTAATATGAATTGTGATGAAAATTTAAAAACGAAACAACGACATCGATAGCATGTCTTGTATTTGTCGCCATGATGTCTTCTAGCAATGCTGTAATTTGTATGTTAATGGAATGTATAGTAATTAAATCCTTGAAAACAAGGAATTTAAGAGCAAAGAGAACGCCAAGTAAATTGACCATATCTATATTGAAAACGTTTCGGAGTCCAGATCCATCGTCAGTTCGGAAATCTAGAAAGAATGAAAACAATCATTATAATTGAAAACTCCAAAGTCAGACATTAAAACATAAAATTGACAAATAAGAGACAAATCAATCCTAAAATCGAAAACAAACACTAGCGGAGCTATATGAATAAAAACTAAAAAATAAAAGTCTGGCGATTAACTATTTCAAGAGGATAAGAACTGGGTGCCTTATTGAGACACGGTTTTCGTTTGAAGATATCTAGTGATTCTAGAATCCACAAGTTCGAGCAGCCAGAGGTGGAACAGAGTATCCTGAAATCACTTTCCGATACAGCCACGTCGCACTGTTCAGCTTGGAGGCGCACGGAGGAATGAGAAGGCATGCCGAGAAGTAAATTCGAATGATACCTCTTGCCGCGGTGTTCAGAAACCCGGATGTAGAAGTTTCGCGACGTCATTCCAACGTACGCTGATGCGCAGCGCGCACAACTGTACTCATAGACCTGGTTCGATCTCATCAGGGCAAGAATAACGTCCGTATACTTGAAAAAGAATCAATTTTAAAAATTTTTACCAGCAAAACATGCAAATTAACATTCGGAAAATATATCGCAAAGAAAATCCTAAGCTCTCTTGACATAGCCACACATCGACATCGCCTCATTCGTAATATATTTCAGCTGAATGGGTTTCCATCGTGCCTTGTGTTTAGTAAAATCAAACGATTTTTATCTAACAAGTTTTCTGGGGCTGTGGTTGGAGGCGATATTGTACTTTGCCCTATTTTGGTAACGTGTCTGAAGCTAACGTGTAACGCGTCTGAAGCATTTTGTTTATGAAATATTTTCCGTATGTTAATTTGCATGTTTTGCTGGTAAAAACTTTTAAAATTGGTTCTTTTTCAATTATAAGGACGTTATTCCTGCTCGGATCGCACCTGGTCTACGAGTATAGTTGTGTGCGCTGCACATCATCGTCCGTTGGAATGTCGCGAAACTTCTACATCCGGGTTTCTGAACACCGCGGCAGGAGCTATCGTTAGAATTTACTTCTCGGCAAGCCTCCTCATACCTTCGTGCGCCTCCATGCTGAACAGTGCGACGTGGCTGTATCGGAAAGTGATGTCAGGGTACTCGGTTCCACCTCTGGCTGTTCGGACTTGAGGATTCTAGAATCACTAGATATCTTTAAACGAAAACCGTGTCGCAATAATGCACACATTTCTTATCCTCTTGAAATAGTTAATCGCTAGGCTTTAATTTTCTAGTGTTTATTTTCTAATGTTCCGCTAGTGTTTGTTTTCAATTTTAGGATTGATTTGTCCCTTATTTGTCAATTTTAGGTTTTAATTTCTGACTTTGGAGTTTTTAATTATAATGATTGTTTTCATTATTTCTAGATTTTTGAACTCACGATGGAGCTGGACTCAATAACGTTTTCAATAAATTTATGGTCAATTTACTTGGCATTCTCTTTGATTTTGAATTCCTTTTTAACTTGCGTTTTAAGCAGACTAAGGATATAAGGCCTTGAAAACAATAACGTAACACTTTTAAGAAATCCTTCTACTATCCCCTTACCTAACTGCATTAAAGACAACTGGTAGCTGGTCTGACATTGAACTTGTACACGGAAATGTTTGCAGCATCGTGAGTGTTATGTGTTATTCATCCCATATAATTTGTACAGTAAAATTCTTTTCTTTTACAGTCAATTTAGTTTAGTTGTGAAAATTTGACGTCGATACAATGAGTTTCAATGAATTCACAATGAAGTTCTCGACTCTTAACCCGCAGGTATGCCGTGCGTACCATTCATGAACGCCATTCACTCGCTTGTCAGATGGTGATGTATGTACAGATATAATGAACAGATACGCACTATATGAAACCTATATATGTTTAAATTGAGCTCGTTTGTTTTTCTTCGTATCAAAATTATTCAATTACGTGCAGTTGGGATCTAGTTGAACTACCCTAAGTGTGAATGCAACGCTAGATATTTAGTCTGCAAGTAGTCCTATTATTGAAAAATTTGAAGCCTTGGTATAACATTAGTTTGCAAATTTACCGATTATAATTGAAAAATGCTAGATTATTTGGATATTATTCAATAGAAATGCATTTTTGGGCCGATCATACGTATTAAGCGTACAATTGTCATTGTATTTAAAATAGCGGACTTTGAAAATTTTGAAATATGCAAAAAAATACAAACTAACCCTCCGACATGTCTCTCGAACAATTATATTCTTATGTTAATTTTTTCATTCATTAGAAACCCATTCAGGATATCTCATTTCAGCACAAATCCATCATTAAAACTACTATTTAATTATTAGGCTCTAGTTCATTAATCAATGATTCTATTGTTTTTGAGTAGCTAAATTTAGTCATTGAATTATTACGGGGTTTCGCCAAGCCCTCAGGGCTGGGCGATACCCGGGCTCATTTCAGCCAGTTTATCCAACGTATCTTGGACATCCACAGCCTGGCTACAGAGCGATCCCTGCTTATCGTCCCACGCCTGGAAACCCGCCTTCATCCGGATACCCACACAATTCGGGTTATTCTATTTATCCTCCCATGCCAAACTTATCTGCATGTCAATCCCATTCTTCTGATCCTCCTGCTGCTCCTGAATATCCACCTACGACTGGATATCCGCCCACAACTTCTGTATATCCACCCACAACTTATGGATATCCTCCAGCTGCAGCCAGTGCTCCCGAATATCCAGTTACATCTGGATATCCATCAGCTCCGCATTATGACATGACTACCTCTTCGGCTGCTGGAATTCCTATGACCACTGGATGCTCAACGTCTTCAGGGTTACAAGATGGCCTTACAAACGGCCAAGTCTGCGGACAAAAACTGGACAGAAGGGCCTCAGGTGAATAATTACTAGTAAATTTTTTTACCTTAAATAAATAGAACGAAATTCAAACTGGTAATATTGTAGCGGGCCAGATATTGGCCTCGTTTTGTGTACTAGGTTTCAAGCCACCGCACTACTCGAAAGACGACTGCAGAGAAAAATGTACTAGCCGAACAGTCTTCGGATGTTGTCTGACTCTATAGTAGGGAGCCACTTCATCATACCCATTGTTGGGTGCCCATCATTGTTGTATTAACGTTCTTCGTCATCTGTACCTTTCAAGTGTAATTGTATTTTGCGTTTTCAAGTAATTTCTGCAAATCTCTTGAGTAATTATTAGCCTGAACTTCATCCTCAGTCGTTTCAATCTACCACGAACCGTAGGGCCCTCTGGCAGAGACCTTTAATTACTTGAGTGTTTAGATGTAGTAGTTTCCCGCTACAATATAAATTTAGTATTACTTTTAGCCCTTCAAACAAAAGAAAATAGATAAGAGTTACTAAACTTTATTAAGTCATGCGAAGGGAAAAAATATCTCTGATAGTGTCATTATCGTTAAGGAGTTACTGGTAGAAATGACACATTTATAAAGGCGTTAAAATATAACAATGGGTATATTTTTGAACCAGCATCAACCGTAGAAGTAACTATAATTATCTTCACTATTAATCATATCTTATTCCTTTGACAACGCTAACTGGCACATTGCTGTGAGAATTAGTAGTAATTACGACCACAATTCTCAAGTCGACATTAAAATAATTTATAGAAAAAACTGTGTTCAAACTAATAACTATTTGGTACTGTTTCAGACACGACTTCCTCATATGAGTCGAGCAGCGCAGAGGGCCACTATGCGGTGGTCAGTATACACAACATAATATGCAAGTTTGATTGAAGCCCAGAGATTGCTTTTTATTAATTATTTTCTTGTATGTCATCTCAATGAGCTAAACGAAATTTCTTGCTGACAGGCAGATCATTCAATGGTGTAAGTGGTCTTCAATAAAACTTGCACAAAGGAAAGTCTTTTGCCGAACTATATCGACAGAATAATACGCAGAGAAAAAGTGAAATGTTTGAGTTTACCGTGTGAAGTAACTTTATTTTGCGTCATCACATAATTTAGTACATATGAAGATGAGAACAAGTTGACAAGCGTGACATCGCACGCATGTCACGCGCGATCATCAAAACATGCGTTCAATTGGCATGAAGATGGGTAATACTCAGTTTTACTCCCCTGAATTTTATACCAGATTTTATTATGCAATGAGAATATACAATGCTTGACATGAATGATATTAAGAAAATATATGTTTCACCTTCCGAATCAAATCTGATTTGACCATTGGAACTTGAAATACCTCGTTCATTCGTTTACTCATGGAAGTTAACTCTAAGATCTTAAATTTTTTCTCCACTTCTGCGATATCCCAAATCACCTGTAACTTTTTCAGTACAAAAACGTGTCGATAAGGCTAAAATTTTTGGTTCAAGTTTTTACTTTAATTTCCATTTATTTACGTGTGGTTTGCATGTAGTATTTTGTAAACTTGAACTGTGCGGAGGAGAGTTGGTAAGCAAACGCCGCGTTAGTATCGGTTAGTGTGAAAAAGTTATCAATAATGGATATTCTTGTACTTTGTTTTAGTTGCTGATGACTTAAATTTAATCCTATTTCCAGGACCAACCGACCATCATGTGCCTGAGAAAATTCGACCCCTCGAAGGACGCGTCGGTGCTGAAGAAGGCCACGAACATCATTCCCGACGTAGCCTCCATCATCAATATCCTCGCCAACAGGACCAACGAACAACGCCGAATAATTATTTCGTCTTACAGCCGAGATTTTGGCAAGGTTCGAAGTTCATTATTATTAACTAGTAGATTTTTACATTCATGAAGACAAAAGAAAATGAGATTTTGTATTCTTCGGCATCATCTTCGAAGCTGCATTCAGAAACTTAAATATTGTAAAGACAAATTCTAGAATATTTTTTGCCGATCCATGTTGATATCAAATTTGTGAATAAGTTTAGTAACACCAACAAAACTAGTATCTTTCTTCAGGATTGGCTCGAGAAACTGGAGAAGAAGATAACTATTGAGTCTGCGTTCAAGCGCGCTGTGCGTGCTATTATGACTCCTACAGCTGTGCTGCTGGCCAGCCATCTCTATGACGCGATCAACGGGCCCGCAACCAATGTGCTAATATTGATCGAAATCATGTGCACTCGCAACAGCGCGGAAATCCAGTTAGTGATTTCTTTTATTCGACACAAATAAGCTCTTACATTGGTAAAAAAGGATGAATTTTGACAACCCAGCCCTAATCTCTTTCATCTCTTCACCTCTTCCTGTTTTTCCATCTCTCTTCCCTCTTTCTGGCTACTCTGCGCCTCTTTCTTTTATGTACTCTCTGTCCCAGAAGCACCGCACCACCACTACCATGATATTGTTGTCATGCTTGAGGAGACAGGCGTGTCGTTGTCTGTTAGCATTACCAGATAAATAGTATGGCCGCTGGTTCTGGAGAAACTTATTTCATGCGTAGGAATGTCTGGCGGTGCACACCTGAATATGCTGGAATAGAATTCCTCCATCTTCATACCATACCAATGAACATAGTTGGGCGTGAACAGCAACAATCTTATATGCAATAGTTTAGGCTATAACCTAAATACTCAGCCATGTCATGGGGTGTTGTGGAACTCCAGATCTGTATAATTCAAGAGAAGAGAAGAGAAAGTTGTGGGATTCTTTAGCTACCGTAACTCTACATGAAAGCAGCTCTATAGGTTGCTGTTATTTGCGTTGTCTTCATTACAGAGAAATCAACTCCGTGTATCATCATCTATACGGTCGTCCGTTGGAAAATGACTTGGAGGCGAACACGTCTGGGCACGTTCGTCGTCTGCTAATATCGATGACCCCCGGCGCACTCGATGAGATGGACCACAACCTAAGCCTGGCGCCGAAGCTGGCGCAGAAACTCCGCCGAGCAGGTAGTTTTCGCTATGTTAACGGTACGGAATCTTTTTATTATATATTTAATTTCATTATGCAGAATAAGATGTCATGTGGTTTACCTAAAATATTGTATTAGATTATATTTTTTATAGTATGTTACATTATATTCCTATTATGAATGTGGGTTTGGGATTATTAATTATCAAATGCAGTTTACGTTGAATTTGATTCCATGTCTTTTTTGCTTTTTATCAAGTTCAATCAGTTCGTAGCAAGATAATTTCCCGTTTCATGATTTATCTCATGAAATCTGTCATAAACGATCGAATCGCTGTTGCTCGGGTCAAGCCCTAAATTATCGGTGGTGTATGACGTTTACAAATATAGTCATCCAAGGATATGCATCGCCTTAGAAATAATACGAAAGTCAAGTTTGATGATAGAAATTATAGAATTTTATTTAGTTTTGAACTAATCATAAATCTATTATCTTCAAAACGAAGTTGAGTCGTCGGACAAAGTCAAGTTCAACAAGATCTTGTCTTCCTGCTCTTTCCCTGTGCTACGCTCCGTGCTCGAGGAGTACGAGGAAGTTAAGGTAGAAAAAACTTTGCTGAACAAATTCACGGAAAAATTTTTTTCGTTACCTTAAGACACCTAACAGACTAAATATTCGTTAAAATGGTCATTTGTAGCACTGTGTGCGCAGGATTACCACAATATTGCAAGTAAATGGGAAAAGCCTCGTTTCTGATTGTCGCACATAATATAAAGTTTCGTGCTCGTACTTTTCATGTACCAGCGTCAGAAATGGGTGTTGCATCCGCCAAGAAGCAATCTCTTATGCAACAAATATTAAAATTTAGTACCGTATTAGCTTGGGTGCAAAGGTATGTGACATAAAGGAATTACTTTATTTAATTGAAAAAAGCTTATTCAGTAACATAAACATAAACAAACACTATTCTAATGTAAATTTACATGAGAAATACAAGTATCATATCAAAAGAACAATATCAATAAATGTTGAGTTGATAATTGCAATTTTGTGAAAGTTAATGCTCAAAAAGTATCCAACACATAACAAACAAATTTATTCAATACTTCGTCATGGGACTTTTAGAAGCCAAAATTGCTTCTAACTGAATAGACTACCGGTACTTGTTCACAAGATTAAAACATATGCTGTTAGGAATTTTAGTCTAGTCTTCCATGCATATTTCTTTCAGTTGGATAAAATTTCAAAGATCGAGTCGAGTCGAGTCTGCTCTCGTCATAATTCAAATACCGCCACAGATTTTCAATCGGCTTGAGGTCAGGTGCCTGGCTTGGCAATTTCAATAACTCAATGTCCCTCCTCTGAAACCATGCAAGAGTTGCCCTGGCTGTGTGCTTAGGGTTATTGTCTTGTTGGAATATCCAACCTCGAGGAAGGTGCAATTTTTCGGCTAACTTCTCAAGACATCTCTCACGAATGCCCCGATACATTTAGGAGATTTTCCTTCATTCTATTATTTCCAATTCCTCATTGCCTGCAGAAGAGAAATAACCCCAAAGCATTATGCTGCCACCTCCGAACCGGTTGGGACGGTATTCTTCGGGTAAAACGCAGAGTTCTTGTCTCCAAACACGACTGACACAGTTCTGACCAAACAACTCAATTTCCGTCTCATCTGACCATAATATTTTATCGTAAAATCTTGCAGGTTTACTCACGTGTTCTTTAGCAAAGTTTTGGCGGTTCTTTTCGTGAATTTCCTTCAAGAGGGGTTTTTCTTGATGCACGACCGCGAGTATAATCCTCTCTTTCGAAGAACTGTACTAATTATTTTATTGCAAACATTTGTCCCACTTGATTGCAAGTCTTTTTTGCAGTTCCGAGCGAGTCATTCGAGGATTATTCTGTACTTTTTGAACTAAACTCCTAGCTATGCGGTCAGAAATTTTTGTAGGACACCCTGAACGAGGCAGACTAGTCGAAAGAGGGAATGATTTCCACCTCCGAACACCAACTGTTGGAATCGGGATATTTAACACAGATGAAAATTTTCAATATCCAAAACCATCTCTGTGTAGCTGAATAATTGATTTTCTAGTTGAGTCAGACAAAACTGCAATTTTAAGCATTGTTGAAGAGTGTCAAATTTAGACCACCTTCTAATGACGATGCCATGTAATGAATAACTACAGTTACATGTCGATGACTTTTTTAGCATTCATTTTAGATTATTCCAACGTTTTCTGATTCTAGAATATTCCCCAAAAAATAATGAATGAGAAATCATTGGCAGATCAAATTCTTTTTTTTTTTTCTTGCTATGTTTTGGATACTTTTTGAACCTTACCTTTTACAAATTCTAATTATCAAGTCAACATTTAATGATATTGTCGTTTTGATATATTTGTATTTCACATGCAAATTTACATTAGCATAGTGTTTGTTTATCTTATATTGTTGGATAAGCTTCAATTAAATGAAGATTTTTCTTTGTGTCAGATACTTTTTGCACCCACTGTTCAACATAAATATTGCTACTGAAATGCTTGCTTTAATTCTTATGTCGCATTTTTCTTTAAATTGCAAAAGTTCTTCGTTGATTCTTATTAATTCTTCGTTGATTCTAATTAATTCTGAACAGAATTCTTCGTTATATTCTTCAACAAAAAAGTTCAACTGTCTCAAGTTCCAAGAGTATAAATAGGCATCTATTATTTTAACTGACTTTTGAGAATCGAATATTCAAATCTTCAAGTGTTGAATCTTCAAACAACAGCCGATAATTTCCAGGGCAAGAGTCTGCTAGACGCTATCAATAGCGAGTTCTCAGAGGACATTGAACCCGGTCTGCAGGCCGTGGTGATGTGCATTGAGAACCAAGATGAGTTCCTTGCCATTTGCCTGCACGGCGCCATCACAGCCCAAGGAGCTAAAGTAAGTTGCTCTAATTCAATTTATTTATTTTTACACTGATTCATTACTAATGAAGCTTTAACTGCGCAGAGGTATTTTTATTCGGAAGGCAATTTACAATTTATATGCGTCTGTCGCTGAGATTTATTTCGAGTGTTCTTAGATAAGTTGTCATCGTGGGATATTTGGATTGATTATTAATGGTGATGGATCATTGAAGGCGGTGCTAAATTGGTAGTTATTTTGCGCTAAATGAATATGTAGCTAGGAATTTTCATTTTCCAGGATCTGGAAAAGCCGTGACTTACAGACAACGCAATTACTTATCTGCTGTTAGGTATAGGACTTCCAATTGAAGTAATTTGTCTCCGTGCTCAGTTGATTGGTTGATGCAGATTCTTTTCTGGAATCCCTTGAGGTTGATGCCAAAAGCATGAAAAGCCTTTAGCCATGAGCCCATGATTGACGGATGATACTAATTCCAAACAATTATTGCACTTCTTATAACTTCGTCTGCCCCGTCACGTACAGGATGACACTCTCATCCGCATCATCGTCACGAGAGCTGAGATTGATCTCGGCAACATCAAGCAAGAATATCAACGCCGTTACCGCCGTACGCTCGGGAGCGACATATAGGAGTGAGTATAAAGAGTATATAACCTATACGAATGCTTAGAACAGTGGTGGGTCAAAGGAAACCTCTGATTTTCGCTGTTGTTGCTTGAATTCTGGAAATTATTTTGCGTCTTCAGCCGTCACTCGGGAGCGACATCAGTATGGTTATAATGAATATAACCCATAGCACTTCGAACTGTGGTGGGTGATGGTGAGCCTTCTGATTTGTTGTTCACGCTGAAATCCTAAGAAGTCCTGAAATAGTCAATATTACTTATTAAAATGATCTCATTATTATGAATATTATGATCTCCTTATTATCAAGAATTATGAAAGATTTATGATAAAAGAATTCTCTTGCCCTCAGAAGTACACTTCTGGCAACTACAGGCAGCTGCTGTTGGCCATCGGCCATGGCTGAACTCGCCATTGCCGCCTTGTAAGCAGCGAATTGAAAAATTGAAAAGCATAACTTTTGAGGTCAGTATTTGCGTTATACGTAGGTACGTATAACGCAAATACGCAACTGTTGACATAATCACCAGGTAAATTTGAACGATTTTTTGAAATTGCCACTTATGAGAGTATAATTTTAAGACAATAATGTTTGTCGTTGTTGCGAAAAAACTCCGCCAGAGTATGTCAAGCTGCAGGAGCTATGACCTCAGTCATGTGTGAATATAGTAATTATAAACATTTTAAATGTGATGTTCACACTTACAAGTTCTTATCATGCGCGTGTTGTTGTTGCGTACCATTTCGTTTCGCGTACAAATCTTTTACACACATGAATAGCCTGCGATATTCAGTCTAGTGTTCCGTCAAGCTGTTGAATCATACGTGAGATAATGATTCTGTTAATTATCATTTATACGATTAGCTCAGTCAGATATTTGAAGCTTGAACTCAAAATGCCACATACATGTGCCTCTGCTGCGTAATCAGCCGATCTATTTTCCAGAAGCGTATGAAATCAGTGTTAAATATTAAGAATATTAAGTATAACTTGGAATGATTTTTGTACCTGATTATACTTAGTACTATTAAACAATTATTAGCTATGATCAGAAACAAGGAGGAACATGTCAATTTATGTAGCGAGAAGTAGCTTTTTTGTGATTCTTAGTTCAAGCTGTATCCGATTCTTAGTTCGAGCTTAGTTTTCGAAGGTGAAGTAATGGTTTTGTGGTAGACCATTCTAAACCTTGATACTTAAAAATAGAAAAAGTTCAGTTATTTTTCCCGGCATTCCCGAAGCACTGCATCTGAGACGAACGAACGAGTGATGGCCGACAATAAGTATGTGGCAGGCTGTTGTAGCGAAGCACTCAGCACACCGGTTGGTATTTCATCGTGCAAGAGGCTGCGCTCCAAGAATGCTGATGCTAACACCTGCAGATCATAATGGGGGGAAAGGATGGGGTATTTTTTGACGCACTTTTCAGATTCGGCCGTGTCTGTCCCGAACGTATCAGGTACCAAATACGTGCGTCGCGTAGTCGCCCCATTGTTGTCAAGGAATAGACCGGATCCTAATCAGGTGCTTATTTCCCTCGTAAAATCAGAACCTAAAGCGGACATTGAGCCGCTAATTTACATCGCTAGGCGAACTTGGGGCGTCCTTGAGCCAGCGGCTGACAGGAATCAAAATTTTGATATGGAAGTTGGGACAGCGTAATGAATGCTTGAATTCGCAATTACTCAAAATGTCGCTTGTTGGGCAACCGATTTTTTGTTAATATTGCAGTCACGTTAGTTTGTACATATTTCACCTTAATGTGGCTGTCGATGGTCGCCTTAGAGCTCATCATACAAGGGCTCATAATCCTTAGCAATCATGCACTAATTTGGTCAAGATTAGAACTAAAACGAAAGAACTGATAATCTCGATTACAATGATGAAGCCTATGATAAATAAAGTACGATGCACGTCATGATTCGGGCTCAATAATGGCACATATACTAATATGCGCACAATAATGACACATATGTCAACTGAAGTCTGTCCCGTCAGTTGGGATCAGAAAACCATTTTAGTACAAATAGTACAGATTAGAATCATCATTTTGATGCAGTGCCAAATATTCCTTAGGAAATGAAGCACCCGAATCCTTGTAATAAGATAGTAATTGGAACTCGTATTGGCATGCCACGGGGTTCTGCACGGATGTTCGATTAAATATTTAGAATCATCATTATGATGCAGTGCCAAATATTCCTTAGGAAATGAAGCACCCGAATCCTTGTAATAAGATAGTAATTGGAACTCGTATTGGCATGCCACGGGGTTCTGCACGGATGTTCGATTAAATATATCCTAACTGGGGTGTCCATGTTGATTTCCATACCCAGACGAAGTGTTGGACATTTCAGTAGGAAGCGACCTTTCGCAACATGAAGCGAAATCTTGTAATTTGATTCAACACTCGCCAAATTGTACCAACAATCGCTCAGATCAATCATTGTTATGTTTGGAGGAAGAGGTCATTCAACAAATATAAAGTATGCATAATTTTGAATTGAAAACCGGCATACAACATTACATTTTGTCCAATGTTTCAAGATAGAATTTCAAGATAATTAATATTCAAATGAGAATAAATGGAATATTATGAACGTATTAAATCACTACCTTGAATATAAATTGGAAAGTTTCGCGATCGATTTATAAGTAATTCTTTTATACTCCATAAGTACTTATATCATTAGTCTGCTTAAATCGCAAGTTCACAAGGAATCTAAAAGCAAAGAAAACGCCAAGAAAATTCACCATATCGATATTGAAAACGNAACTAGCTAGGCAATTAAATTCGAACGAACAGTAATTGAAGGGAATATAGTATCGGAGAAATCTAATCAACATAAAAACGTTGTATAATGAATTACTATTTTAAATCCAACATAGTTCAACTGCACTAACAGACCAGCAAGAAATCCGAATTTTCTGAGCTTCGTGAAGGATTTGATGATTATACGGTGTAAAAAGTTCATTGTAATAATTTGCATTGCAGTATTTCAATCGCTGGTGGAAATACGTAACATTTGCTGTAATTTGATCACACAAAAAATATAAAAATAAGAATATTCATGTTATACGTGTGTTTCAACGTTCAAATATATATGTAAAGAATTCAAGTTTTTTATTCCAAACATATAACTTAATATTCGACCAAAAGAAAGGCTTTGGATACTTATGAAGACGGAAGTAGAATATTGATTAAATATTTTACTCTGATAAGAGAGTTCGTTCTTTTGATAAGAGAATTCGTTCTCAATTCAAGGAAACTTGGTAGGTGGGTAATCTAATCTCATATGCTCAGTATATAATCATTTATGACAGCGTACGATAGACTTATAGTAGTGTTATCTTATTTATTTAACCTGGCACCTTTCACAGGTGATCAAACGTAGTGGCACAGTTGCAACTTGCTATGACCAGAGATAGTGCGTCTCACATTATCACTTTGTTTAATCCTTCTATAAAGCTTCTTCTTCGACGTTTATCTTTGGTATCTTAATAAAATAATCAGAGGTGACGGTTTTCCCAACGACTGTACCGTGCATGATTAACGCACTCTGTAATGTGTACAAGTCACACAGCTTGATTTTACTTGCATTTAAGCTTAGAATTTTCACAAAAAAGATTTACTTGATAGTTTTTGAAGTAAAACTTAAACTTGCAATGTAATAGAAGTTCCAAAAAGCTGAATTGTAGGACACATACAGGACTAATTTTCGTTTGGCAATGCCTTGTTTTGATAACTGCAATTTTGAAAAAAATTAATGATTGATCTCCCACATGTGACAATATGTCTCTTGATTTGTGTCACTTTAAATTTTTTGAGAATTGCTGGTGGAAATTTTGATTAGGATTCGTTACAAATATAAATATCAGTACTTATCTTGATACTGTATTTTGCACGAGTTGGCCAAGATCGATCATAAGGAACTTGATTGATAATTCTCATTCCTAACTATTACCAGAGCAACGGAAGAAAATGTAGGTATGTATGAATGCTGGGATCAAACCTATCGTCATCCATGCTGGGATCGAATCTGTCAGCCATGCTGGTTTCGAATCAGTTCATCCATGCTGGGATCGAATCCGTTCATCCATGCTGGGATCAAATCCGTTCATCCATGCTGGGATCGAATCCGTTCATCCATGCTGGGATCGAATCCGTTGTCATCCACGCTGGGATTAAATCGCGGTAATGGGAAATGTGTTTGCATCAGAGAGGTTTACTGTTTTGCACCATATTTTAATTTTTGGTCTTTCCGACGACTTATTGGTTTAAAATATACCACAAATTCATGCAAAACAGTAAACCTGAATTTACTACGTCTACCGTATACTCCTTGCCATTTTTGAAATTTTTATCAACAGTTTAATTAACGATCATCTCGAAAATATCTCTCATTGTCGTATTATTACTACGATAGTTTGCAGAACTTAACGCTTCTTCAAGCATGATTTTATCGTACGCATTTCATTGTCTTCGTATACTTGCGTCACGATGAGTCAGCCGCGTTACTTCACAGCTTGGAATCATGGAGGCAAGTCGTGCGTCATTTGCAGTAACATCATACGTACACGTGACCTCATGACGCCGTTCTCTACATAAACTCCCATGCCTCTAGTACGACTACTTCATTAGACCTCTGGCTCCGTAGCTGGCTGCAGTGTCAAGTGATCGCTGTGTAGCCAGCTGCAGTGTCAAGTGATCGCTCTGCAGGCTTGTGTTTGTCTTCAATATCTCGAACTCTTGAAAGGAATACGTACCGTTTTCAGTAGTTTACGACGTAGTATAAATAGTATTTTTGCGTCTTGAAAAGCGATGGTTTCGTTTTACATGA
Organism: Hyalella azteca; assembly: GCF_000764305.2. Lineage (NCBI taxonomy): Eukaryota > Metazoa > Arthropoda > Malacostraca > Amphipoda > Hyalellidae > Hyalella > Hyalella azteca. Next base: position 38,595 of record NW_025947005.1, on the reverse strand, counting down.
ATTGTGATGAAATGATGAAACAACGCCATCGCAAGCATTTATCTCCATAATGCCTTCTAGCAATGCTGTATTTTGTATGTTATTGCAATGTATACACCATCCTTGGAAGTAATAACGTAACCAGATCACGCGCTTTTTTATTAGATTTTTACACTTTTTTATTTATCTCTATTCTTTATGCCTAACATTCCCTACTACACACACAACAATCCCCCAATTGTAACATTTTCCTGATGGGTCATTACAGTGTTTAAAATAATCAATTAGTTTTACCTAGCCGCAAATAACCTAATCCAACCTAACCGAAGTGAACCTTACCTAACCTGTCTTAACCCAAACTGACGTGATCTTATCAAACCTAACCTAACCTTACCTAACAAAGCTTAACCTAACCTTACATGGCCTAACCTAATTTAACCTTACCTAACCTAACCTAATCTAACCTTACCTAACCATACCTAACCTAACCCTACCTAACCTAACCATACCTAACCTAGCCTAACCTAATCTAACTTAACCTAACCTCACCTATGCGGTGGTCGCGAAATGAATTTGTTCCTTGCTTGAACCAAGCCCAGGAAGCTATGTGCATCACACAACATCTGTAAATAATTATGTTCTCTAATTGTCTTGTGGATGATTGGGGCCGGAGTTTGCATTTCCAACAGTCAGTGAACGTGTTGGAAATGCGAATTCCGGCCTCAAACATCTATACCCATGACGATATAACATAAAAATGTATTAACTTTATCCCATAAGATTTAACTTTACCAATATCTGACACAAAATAACGGAGGAAAGAGAGGGCCCCGAGCAGTGAGCTCGGGGCCCGTGAAATGGGAATTTAATTCTATACTAATTGTTATTCGGATAAATTTTCCACAAGCGCAATCGCATCCGAGTTATAATCCTTTGAACAAACAAAAAATCGAAATAAGGCGAGAGGCGAGTCAATTTCATGGAACAATTTTGGCGTTGAATAAAAACTTTTTTCCTATGAGACTTTTGGGATCTTTTCTTTCATCGCCCTAGTGCCAAAAAAGCTGAAGCTGAGAAGCAGGTAAGCTTCCAAAAAATACGCAGCCCGCACAATAAACTTTACAGTGAGGACGTTCAGAAAAGTGCCGTTTGGGTGCACTTGAGGTGAAAGCTGGTCGATTCTTGTCAACTTTGAAAGATCATATCTCAAGGTCTATTGGAGCTACAATCATGAAACAAGGTTCAAATTGAAGACTATTATTTTTTGATGAAAATCGTGGAAAAAATTACAAAGATTTTCCGTTGAGTTTTAGTGCGAAAAGTAATAAAAATAGAAAAAAGTTGAAAAAGTCTAAGTGCCCTGTTTGTCACCTTTCTTGGGGGTGAAGGAGCATTTCAACGGACATAACCACTCGATACAATCTCGTAGAACGTGCAATTTTACATCGATTACAGCTTTTCAAGGAAAATCTATGTAACCGTTTTTGTGAAACACCAGTTTAAAACCCATCACAAAACGATATAAAAAAATTGCGCCCACTTTCCATAACTTTTTTAATTTTAAACTTTTTCAAGGTCCGATTTCTGGATCATGTGCGTCTTGACGAGACAAAAGATTTCAGAATAGTAAAAATGTTTACGGTTTGACCGTAAAAAATTTAAAATAGTCAAAAAATAGCCGAAAAACGACCTATTTTGGGCCAAATTTGACCGTCAAGTTTGTATTAAAGTTTTCAAGTTTGAGGAACCTGTTGATGCTCAATGGATACTGGAACTATTTTTTCTTTCGTTTGCAAACATGCTCAACGCTGCAGATGCACTTTAAGAGTTACGAGCGTTGCCGCAAAGTCACTTTTTGACGGAAAAGCTCGAATTTGACCCTCTTTTTGTGGGGGGAAGGAGCACTTTTTCGGACACGACCTCTCATTATATTTGAATAACTTTTATTATTCAGTTGATTAAATGTTGTTTCAGGAAAATCTATTGAGCCGTTAATGTTTTAGACGAGTTTGAACACAATTATTACCTCCACTCGCATAATCGGGATACGGTACATAGCGTCTGTGAGTCAATGGCAAAGTTGAGCCCGTGGGCGCTGGCACGCGTGTCTCGATGCGTTCTGTGCTGTCGAAAATTTTTAGAAATACTTCTTCTTTCCAATTACCTAACTGCACTAAAGACAACTGGTAGCTGGACTGACATTGAACTTGTACATGGAAGTGTTTGCAGCATCGTGAGTGCTATGTGATATTCACACCTCATAATGTGTACAGTATTATTCTTTTCTTTTCCAGACAATTTCGTCTTGCTTTGAAAATTTGACATCGACACAATGAGTTTCCAGGTAAGGCGTTCCACCCAGGTAAGCCTTGTGCACCATTCGCGTATGACATTTATTTACTTGTCAGATTGTGTAGTATGTACAGATATAATGAACAGAAATTAGTATTATATGGTAGAATTTGCTCGTTTATACACGTGCAATCAATGACAAGAGAATTCTTTCATTTAAATTATGAGAGAATGGAAAAATTCTTCAGATGACGTTGGCAGATCGAAAGGTATATTTCAGGAAGTGGTTTTACTTTATTAACGACGTTTCGAATGCAACAAACATTCATTCCAAGTTACAAGATGCATTAAATATTGCAATTTTGGTGGAAATATGTACATAATATACGTAATAGGATACTAAAGTAAAATTTTGAACCGGAAAAATCACTCTGAAAACTATCTCAAAGTTCAGACAAATCCGGTAGTTAGGAGATAGATAGCTGGGCCTATACTTTCAAAAAAAAAAGTTAAGAGATAGTTGACGGCTTTTCAAGCCAAATCCACCAATCATAGACTGGAAAATAGAGCGTAAGTACTTACGTTCACTTAACGAGTTTTGAAAGTATGGCCCCTGGAGTCCAATCCATAAAAATGAGGGGTTCAGCAATCTTCGGTCGGTTGCTGTTGGGCCACAGCTTGATGACTATGGCTGGTGGGTTCTTCCAGCACAATGCCAGTGACGGTCTGGTTATGAGCTTATCCCACGTGGTTCACTTGCCCTCCAGTTTGAATGTAGCTTATGAGACAGCGGCCTGGCGTCCTGGTTGTTAGTCCAATTTGTCCGATGTAGTCCAGATCATGAAGAAGTCTACAACCTTATTTGAAGCAAAATTTATAGAATACACCGGTCACTCGGGGAACTCTCGCTAGCTTGCACGGGCCATTGCTCCGTATAGCCCGGGGTTTGACATTGGCCCGTATGCTAAATCCGTTACAACGGTGTAAACATGTTTACCAGTATTTACAACGGTGTAAACAAAATGTAAAACCTGACGGTTTTACAAATGAGATAACAGATGGCTGACAAGCTGACGGTTCTATCACTTCTTCCACCAGCGTAGGTGGTTGTACAGGGATTTTCTTGGGTAGGTGGTACTACTTACACCCCCTGGAACCCCATGAAACACAGGATTAGTTTCGCCTGAATCTAATTGGTTCCTAATTTCCTTTTCCAATTCCTTCGCTTTAATTGGTTTGTTACCTGTAGCGGAAGTATAAAATTCTTTTCTTGTTTTTGATACCATGTTTTCAATTTTCTTTTTTGTTTTTTTTTTCTGGAGTCATTTTGAATTCTTTTGCAAGAACTTTCCATGCTTCTCTCTTTTGTTCGATGTCTTTGGGAAGCGTGGACTTTGAATATATGATAGGAAAGGTGCGCAGACGCATTGCGAATTTCAGCTCACCATCACAATTTTTACTAGTACCATTACCATCACAATTAGACATTTTACATCAATCTTCTGCAAAGAATGAGAATTACTTAGAGAATAATTAATTATTTGAGCACTACCATTCTTCAATAGACTCATAGCGTAGTGCGGCACTATAAAGTACTCTAACAGCCAAGTAGCACTTAAAAGTCTTTCTGCATACGAATCAGTAGTGCGACACTAAGCGACACTAAACAGTGTAGAGCTACTTCGAAGTGTTTAGTGTCTGTGACGTAATTAGCATACCAACAGGTCACTTCGTAGTGCATAGTGCTACTTCGTAGTGCTAGTGCCCTATTTAGAATACGGGCCATTATTGTCAAAGGTGTCACGAAGCCAGTTTAATAAATCAGTGATCTTGAGGAGAAGTTGCTCGATTGAGGAGAAGTTGCTCGAACATTTTCAGACCGTATCAGATACATTTCGGAGTCTCCAGATTTCATATTGATGACTTCAGAGTTGATTTTCTCGTAATTAGTTCTGTTCTGTGTCTCACAGTTATCACTTTTTGCCGAGTCGTGAGTGCAGAAATTAATATTAGATGGCAGAATTTGCTTGTTTATACACGTGCAATTAATGACCAGCTATCCATCTCCTAACTATCGGATTTGTCCGAACTCTGAAAAAGTTTTCAGAGTGATTTTTCTTGTACCAAATTTTACTCTAGTATGATATTTACGTATATTATGTAATTATTTCCACCAAAATTGCAATATTTAATGCTTCTTGTAACTTGAAAATGAATGTTTGTTGCAGTTGAAAGGTTATTAATAAACTAAAACCACCTGAAATATACCTTTCGATCTGCCAACGTCATCTGAAGAATTTTTCCATTCTCTCATAATTTAAATGAACGAATTTTCTGGTCATTGATTGCACGTATATAATGAACAATATACGAACTATATTGTTATACCCACAGCCTGTAAATGTTGAAATTGCGCTAGTTTTTTATTTCTTCATTTCAACATTATTTAATTACGTGGAGTTGGCATCTAGTTGAACTACCCCACGTGTGAATGGATCACTAGATATTGTGGCGACTAGCAGTTCTATTATTTGATCTAAAACACTGAAGCCTTGGTATAATTTTAATGTGTAAATTTACCGATTAGCATTGAAAAATACTAGATTATTTGGATATTACTCATTAGAAATATATTTTTCGGCTGATGATATGTATTTAGTGTACAATTGTCATTGTATTTAAAATAATGGAATTTAAAAATTTCAAAATAAAGCAAAAAGTATCAAAATAACCCCCTGACATGTCTCTTGAACAATCATATTTTTATGTTACTTTAGCCATTCCTTTGAAACCCATTCAGGATATCTCCTTTCATCACAAACCAATTATTAATGCTACTATTTTATCATTAGCCTCTAATTCAACAATGAATGATTCTATGTATTTTGAGTAGCTAAATTTATTAATTGAATTAAAGAATTATGGTGGTTTCGCACAGCCCTCAGGGTCGTACCTGTCTCTTATACACATCTAGATGTGTATAAGAGACAGACGCTAATTGGCACATTCCTGTGAGAATTAGTTGTATTGACGGCAGAAATTCTTAAGTTGATATCAAAATAATGTATGGAAAAAAATGAGTTCAAATTAATAATTAGTTGGTACTATTTCAGGCGCGACTTCCTCTTATGAGTCGAGCAGCGCAGAGGGCCACTATGCGGTGGTCAGTATTCACAAAATAATATGCAAGTTTGATTGAAGCCCAGAGATCGTTTTTATTAATAATTTTCTTATTAATATTAATGNCTGTCTCTTATACACATCTAGATGTGTATAAGAGACAGATTTAGAGTAGATGCATGACAGTGCCATGCATCTTGAATCCGGTCTATATCAAAATGTAAAAACTTTCAGGAATTTACATTCATGACGGATTGACCTCATTCAAAGTTGGACCAATGACACGAATCTCACTTTCTCCATTTCTTTTGCTCGTGTGGCTTTCATAGTGAATGGCTTCTTTATCTTCTGATTACAATTCAGTCTTATATATTAATCATCATGCCATTTAATGATGACATGAATTGCGACCTGCTCCTTCTCGTAAGATCCTATTTATTAAAAATACTCCGGAACAGAGCCACATTATAGGAATATTGTTTTCGTGATGTGCCACGTAACAAAAGTTTTATTTGTAGATAACAAAAATCTCGTTATTAAGATTATGCGAAGACAATGTTCAAAAAAATCAGAAACTCTTTATAAACATCAAAAGATATTCTGAATCTTCTGTACCTGTTTAAAAGTTATTACACATGTTTCACGCAAGAAGTCTTCTTCGATATCTAAGTGTAATGCGTGACTGCATGATGTGCTGTTGAAACTCTGCTATTATTTTAACTAATCATGAAAGTCAGTGTCACCAGGCTTACGTAATTTCACTTGAAAACTTAATTTTATACCGCCATCATAAAGTTTCGCTAACCAGCGCAATCGATACAAAACTAAATCTCGGAATTTGTCCGGAAAAACGTCACTATAGAAACTCTGTTCCTCCTTCAGAGAGTTTTTTACCGTACATAAACAGAACGAAAAATTAACTCGTCATTAAAATTTAATATTAATTAAATTAAATTCGTATGTTTTAATTAATTAAAACATACGAATTACTAAACTTTATTAAGTCATGCGTGGTGACAAAATATGTATCTCTGATGGTGCCATTATCCTTACGGAGTTAAGACTAAGACACATCTATTAAGGCGAAGAAATATGACAATGGGTATATTTTTAAACCAGCATCAACCGTAAAAGTAATTATAAATATCTTGACTATTAATCATATCTTATTTCGTCGACAACGACAACGCTAACTGGCACATTGCTGTGATAATTAGTTGTATTGACGGCAGAATTAAATTCTCAAGTTGATATCAAAATAATGTATAGAAAAAAACTGAGTTAAAAATAATAATTAGTTTGTACTGTTTCAGGCACGACTTCTTCTTATCAGTCGAGCAGCGCAGAGGGCCACAATGCGGATGTCAGTATGCAAAAAATAACATGCAAGTTTGTTTGAAGCCTTGAGATTGTTTTTAATAATAATTTTCTTATATGTCATCTAAACGAGCTGAACGAAATTTCTTGATAGAGATGAAGTTTGACATTATCTTCAAATCGTGCTCTATTTTATATCATTAATTTATGAAAGATAGATAATATTAAGATAAGAAGTGGTTTCAAATCTAACGTTGAATGGTAACAATCTCGGTGAATATACATATATTTAAACGAAACAAATAAACGCATTTGCACGTATATCACGTGCGATCATCAAATCATCAAAACATGCGTTCAAATGGTATGACGGGGGTAACACTTAGTTTTATCTCCTAAAATATCATTCTGACGTTTATTATGCAATGATGTAGCGGGACGACTAACTACATTCAAATATCGATGGTATCTGCCCGCGGGCCCTAACATACGAGGTTGTGGAATTACAGAGTGCGAAATAGTAAAGGGACACGTAACGTATTTACGTAATCCTTTGATTATAAGGAGCTTAAACAATGGTCATGGTAATAGAAATACAATTACAGCATGCGTAAATGCTAACAAACGGTCAATGACAAGAGTTCACAGCCCAGCCACAGACTAATGATCCCCATATCCTACGAAAGGGAGCGCAACAGTAGGCCACTAATTTTACTCTTAAATAAGCCCTGGAGCCAACGCCTAGCTTCACCATGCATTAACTTTACTCAGCCTCGGAACTAGAAGCCGCAGACTACGCTTAAACTCCGTAATCCAAACAAGCGGCACACTGCCGAAAGATAATAGCGTCGTAGGTCTTCAGCCAATGCTTAAGCGTGCTAGCTCATAAGCAGGCAGTTGTCCATCTGGCTGTACCTACTCCGGCCTAACCTCTTCTGGCCTAGCCTATTCATGCTGTCCCTGCTCACAACCTTCTTGCAGCCAATGACTGGCTCTACCAGCACACTTGGACCGCCTTTCTAACTTCTTGCAGCCAGTGAGGTTAGGTTAGGTCCGCTCAGGTTTGTTTTGGGTGGAGAAAGGTTGCAGCTCGTATAGGTTAGGCCTGAAGAGGTTAGGCCAGAGGAGGTTTGGCCAGATGCAGTATGGCCGTGTTTACCTTTGGCAAGCTTATTTTGTGGCTGTGGACATCCGGCGCCATGGCTTTGAGCACTTGACTTCATAGGCCGTGATGCACTCTAGCGTTCTTACCTATGGAAAGGAATATGAACTAAGTGTGAAGTTTGGCAAAGCTGGCCTCCGGGGTGCGCTCCCTACGAAAGATGCGATCTTATACTTTTCATTTTCAGTCATAGTCGGAGAACTGCGGCGACTCGAAACTAACAAAGCGGCCAAAAATTGGTCCGCTACAATGAGAATACACGACGCTAGACGTAAATGACATTAGAAAATAAATGCGTCGCCCAAAGCAAATCTGATTTGGCCATTGAAACTTGAAATGCCTCGTTCGTTCATTTACTCATGAAAGTTAATTGTAAAATTTTAAACTATATTCTTAACTGCTGCGATATCCCAAACTTCCTGTAATTTAAAAAAAAGCGTGTTGAGAAGGCTAAAATTTTCGGTTCATGTTCTTATTTTTAGTTTTCATTTAGTTACGAGTTATTTTCATTTAGTATTTTGTAAATGGGAACAGTGCGGCAGAGTTGTTAAAGAAACGCCGCGTTCGTATCGGCTAGTGTTGAAAAGCTATCAATAATGGATATTTTTGTACTGTATTTTAGTTGTTGATGACTTAAATTTAATCCTATTTCCAGGACCAACCGACCATCATGACACTGGGGCACAACCCCACATGTGACGCGCTCACGCTGATGAGAAGTTTTCCCCCCCCCGACGAAGCCTCCATCATCAATATCCTCGCCAACAGGACCAGCGACCATCGCCAGGGAATTATTTCGTTTGGCAGAGGAGCTTTGCACAGGGTAAGAAGTTCATTATAATTAACTAGCCGATTTCTTACATTTCTGAAGACAAAAGAAAATGAGATTTTGTATTCTTCCGCATCATTTTCCAAGCTGCATTCAGAAACGTGAATATTTCGGAGAAAAATTACAGTATTTTTTAGCCGTTCGATGTTGCTATCAAATTCGTGAATTTATATAAAAGCTTAGTAACACCAACAAAACTAGTACCTATCTTTCTTCAGGATTTGATCGCGGTACTGGAGGAGCAAAATATTGAGCCTGCGTTCAAGATCGTTTTGCGCGCTGTTTTGACCCCTACAGCTGTGCTACTGGCCTACCATCTCTTTGACGCGATCCAGTGGCCCGGAACCAATGAGACCACATTGGTCGAAATCCTGTGCACTCGCAACGACATGGAAATCCAGTTAGTGATTCCTTTTATTCGACCCAAATAAGCTCTTATATTGGTAAAAGAGGATGAATTTTGACAACCTAGCCCCAATTTCTTAAAGCAAGCCTAATCCTGCAAAACGCCCATGATTCACCTCTTCCTGTTGTTTTCCATCTCTCTTCCCTCTTTCTGGCTACTCTACGCCACCTCTTTCTTTTTTGTACTCTCTGTCCCAGAAGCACCGTATCACCACTACCATGATATTGTTGCTATGCTTGAGGAGACAGGCGTGTCGTTGTCTGTTAGCATTGACAGATATAAAGTATGGCTGCTGGTTCTGGAGAAACTTATTTCATGCGTAGGAATGTCTGGCGTGCACACCTGAATCTGCTGGAATAGAATTCCTCCGTGTTCATACCATACCAATGAACATAGTTGGGCGTGAAAAGCAGCAATCTTATATGCAATAGTTTAGGCTATAACCTAAAATACTCAGCCATGTCATTTGGTGTTGTGGAACTCCAGATCTGTCTAATTAAAGTGAAGAGAAAGTAGTGGGATTCTTTAGTCTACATGAAAGCAGCTTTAGGTTGGTGTTATTTGAGTCATCCGCATTACAGACAAATCAACTCCGCCTATAATCAAATATACGAGCGTCCGTTGCAACATGACCTGGGGGCTGCCACGTCAGGACCCTTTCGTCGTCTGCTTGTGTCCATCATCAACAACGTTGAGAAGAACTACAACCTGAGCCTAACGATGATACTGGCAAATAAGCTCCACCAAGCAGGTAGTGAAATCAAGCAGGTAGTCTAATGAGACTTTTTATTATATATTTAATATCATTATGTATAACAAATGTTATCTGGTCCAAATAGAATATTATTTTATTATTATATTTTTTATAGTATGCTACGTTATATTAATATTATGGTTGTGGGTTTAAGATTATTAATTATCAAATGCCTTTTTCCGTCGTATTTGATTCCATGTATGATGTATCTTTGTTTTTTATCAAGTTCAATCAGTTCGTAGCAAGATCATTTCCCGTTTGATGATTTATCTCATGAAATTAGTCATAAAGAAATCGCTGTCGTTCAGGTCAAGCCCTAAATTATCGGTGGTTTATGACATTCATAAATATAGTCATCAAAGGATTTGCCTAGCCTTAAAAATAATACGCAAGTCAAGTTTGATAATAGAAATTATAGAATTTGACTTCATTTTAAACTGATCACAAATCGATTCTATTCAAAACGAAGATGAGTCGTTGGACGAAGCCGAGTTCAGCAGGATCTTTTCCTCACACTCCTTCACTGTGCTACGCGCCGTGCTCGAGGAGTACAAGAAAATTAAGGTAGGAAAAAACATAAATTTTGCTGAACCAATTCATCGACAGAATATTTTCTCTACCTTAAGGCACGTAAATGAGTAAATATTTTTTTAAATGATACAATTGTAGCACTGTATGTGTAGGATTATCAGAATATTTCAAGTAAATAGGAAAAGAACAACGTTGTAAAAGAACGACATAGTTAGCGTCTTCCTCGTTTCTGATTTTCAATATAGAGTTTCTTGTTCGTACTCTTCATGTACTAGCGTCGACAATGGGCGTTGCATCCGCCAAGAAGCGGTCTCCTGTGTATCACATATTGAAATGTAGTAACCTATGAGCTTGCATACATACAATATAAACATTGCTAATGAAAAGCTAGGTTAATTCTTTCATCGCAATTTTTTTAAATTGCAAATGTTGTCGCTCAAAAACAATTTACAACAGAATTCTTCGTCATATTCTTTTTAATGGCACTGACATCAGTAACAAGTTCAACTGTCTCAAGTGGCAAGGGTCTAAATAGGCGTCGATTATTTTAGCTGTCTTTTAAGTTTCGAATATTCAAATCTTTAAGAATCGAATGTTCAAATTTTTAAGTGTCGAATATTCAAACAACTGCTGCTAATTTCCAGGGCATGAGTCTGCATGATGCCATCAGGAGCGAGTTCTCAGGAAACATCAAGACCGGCCTGCTGGCCGTGGTCATGTGCATTGAGAACCGACACCAGTTCTTTGCCAAGCGTCTGCACAATGCCATGAGGGCCCAAGATGGAGTAAGTTGCTCTAATTCAATTTATTTGTTTTTACTCTGATTTATTTCTAATAAAGCTTAACACTGCGCGAAAATATTTTTATGCGGTAGGCAATTTACAATTTATGGGCGCCTTTCGTTGAGATCTATTTCGAATATTCTTAAATAAGTTGTCACAGTAAAATATTTGGCTTGATTATTATTGGTGATGGATTATTGAAGGTAAGAATTTCCCCTTTCCAGGATCTGGAAGAGCCGTAACTTACAGACAATGCATTTACTCATGGTTGAACTATTTGAGGGTGACCCACGAAGATTGCCGTCTTTCAGTTCAGCTTTCTTGTTACGCCACTGAGACCGAGAAACGTAAACAAACCCGTCATTCCCACGACGGATTGGTTGACTGGTTTGATCGCATTTCGGTGATTGGTTAATGCCCGTGACGTCACTGAGATCGAGAAACGTAAACAATCCCGTCATTCCCATGACGGATTGGTTGACTGGTTTGATCGCATTTCGGTGATTGGTTAATGCCCGTGACGTCACTGAGATCAGTGACGTCACAGGCGAACAACACGCTACATTCGCATAAATGAGCATCTCACGGGTCAACCTTATACTAGTTCAACCATGCATTTACTTACCTGCAGTTAGGTTTAGGACTTCCAATTGAAGTAATTTGTCGCCGTGTTCAGTTGATTCAGATCATGAATTTTGGTTAATGCGGATTCGTTTTTCGGAATCATTTCAAGTTGATGCCAATAGCATGAAAAGCCTTTAGCCATAAACCTAAGAATAACAAATGATACTAATTCCAAACAATTATTGTACTTCTTATAACTTCGGCTACCTCGTCGCACATAGAACACTCTCAACCGCATCATCTTCACGAGAGCTGAGATTGATCTCGGCAACATCAAGCACGAATATCAACGCGTCTTCGGCCACACTCTTGAGAGCGACATCGGAGTGAGTATAATAAATACGAGTATAAACCAATAGCGCTTCGAACTGTGGTGGGTGATGGTGAGCCTTATAATTTGTCGTTGACGCTCAAATCCTGAAACGTATTCCGGTGAAATAATCAATATTACTTATTAACCCTCTACCTCCGGGAACATAACTTTCAACTTAAATTATACGTAAACTATTGAGTGTAGCAACCTGAGGACGTTTGTACGCAACAGAGAACATTTTAACCCTCTACCGCCGTATGTCACTCTCCGGGAACATAACTTTCAACTTAAATTATACGTAAACTATTGAGTGTAGCAACCTGAGGACGTTTGTACGCAACAGAGAACATAGTAAAGTTGTACGTGGTGGCAACCATCAGTGCAAGTCATATTGTGAGCACTAGCAACGTATCTTTTTTGGGAAGTAGGCTTGTCTAACAATATTGCTCCGGTTACTCATGTCAGACGGTAGAGGGTTAAAATTATCTCATTATTGTGAAACTTATGATCTCCTTATTAAGATGAATTATGAATGATTTATGACTAAAGAATTCTCTTGCCTTCAGAATTACACTTTTGGCGCCTACAGGCAGATGCTGCTGGCCTTCAGCAATTACTGAACTCCCCCATGGCCCCATAGTATAAGGCAACGAATGGAAATGCATAACTTTTGAGGTCAATATTTTAGTTGTATTCCATAGACGCACACGCCAACTGTTAACATAATCACCAGGTGAATTTAGAAGATTTTTTGAAATTATTACCACATATAAGAGTATGATTTTGAGACAATTTTATTTGTCGATGTTTGTGGAAAAACACCGCAGGAGTGTATCAAGCTGTATGAGCAGCTTGATACACTGACCTCACTCGTGTGTGAATATATCATTTATAAACATTTTAAATGTGATGTTCACACTGAAAAGTTCTTATCATGCGCATGCTGCTGTTGCTTACCATTTCGTTTCACGTACAAATCTTTTACTCGCATGAATAGCCTGCGATGTTCAGTCATATCCCGTCAAGCTGTTGACGTTCATACGCGAGATAATGATTCTGTTTATGATTGACAATGATAATGGTTTACATCTATACGTATATGATAATGATTTACATTTATACGATTAGCTCAGTCAGATATTTGAGGTTGAACTCAAAATTCCACATACTTGTGCCTCTGCTGCGTAATCTGCCGATTTATTTTCCACAAGCGTATGGAATCAGTGTAAAATATTCAGAATATTATGTACAATTTGGAATGCTTTAAAGTAATAGACATGATTTTTGTACCTGATTATACTAACTACTATTTAACATTTATAAGCTTTGATCAGAGAAGTGAAGGAACAGGTTATTTTATGCAGCGAGAGGTTAGCTTCTTACTGATCCGCATTTCTTGCAATTAATAGCTCGAGCTGTATTTGCCACATCCGAAGGTGAAGTTATGCTTGTGTGGAATACCATTCAAAAACCACGATACTTAAAAATAGAAAAAGTTCAGTTATTATTTCCTTGCAAAAGTTCTAAAATATCAACTAGGTTTATTGAAAATTTTGTTTGAAAACATAACATGCTCCATGCAGATTAGCGTTTCAAACATTCAAACTACATCCATACTTTTGCATGTAGGAAAGTGAAATGAATTGACAGTAAGCCAAACAAACTTAATGTTACAAATTATGGTACTTTGCCTAATAGTCCAGCGATAGAATTCAATCGATAGCTGAAAAATGAGCTTGAAAAAGTAATGCATAATTTTATTGGTTAATTCGAATACTTCATGCAACGGATCTATAACCATATTAAATAATTTTCTAAACGAATCAATCAATCACACCACTCGCGTACATATGCCGTTCACACAAGATCTTCTCAACGTAGCCTTCATACTTCATCAAAAAACTTTTCATAGGACACATTCAGCAGCAAATTCTTTTATGCAATGACAAAAAGACCAGATTATAAAACAGAAGAGCGGGACGCTGCTTCTATCAATGTCTGCCCGTTTGGATATTGTTAACCATTATTTGCTCACCCGTTGACTCACTCCCTCTCTTCACACCTTCAATTAGCATCCGCTATTTTCTTGGATAGCATCCAATCAGAACTTAACCGTCAGCCAAGACGATGGGCAACTTATTGTAGTCTCCAGTAATGTCTCTCTGCACGGGACAGTGGAATTGCGTTAGCAAATAAGCAATGGCTACCCATCAGCGATCTAGAACCACTTTACACCAACCAAACGCTGTTCGCCAACAAGATTATGGTTGGTGTAGACACATGCCAGGGTTACTATTATTTCGATTGTTCCGCAACCGAAATAATAGTAGTGAAATTCGATAGTCATATTTATAACAAACTGAACGTTAAGTGGGTTCGCTCAAATGTGTAATAATTATAATTATTTCGCATATCAGCCAACCCATTTTCACGTTTCATTCACGAGACCATCTCTAAATCATTAATGGTTGAAAAATACTTGAAAAAGAGTTTGATTGTAATGAAAATTGATGAAGTTGGAAGTTGGAAACTCGTCTTGCTAAAACTTTCTGTTGAATAGTATGGGTAATGACAAATGGGTAACTCTGACAAATGGGTACTCTTTGGGTAATGACAAATCATCTGCCGTCGATGTTGTTAGTATCTAAAATAAAAAAAAAAAATACTTCGTAATTTGAAATCTGACACCTTGTTGTTCCAAAAATGTTTGAACTATATTTAATGCCTATATTGCTAGCTGGGTATATCTTGTTTCGTCTTGTCATGTCCCATTGAGTAACAGAAGGTTTTAGGAAATAGTAAAGCACCAATTTTTCCCGGAACTTCTCATTGCTTTGGATTTCACGTGTTTATCTCGATTTTTATTGCTAGTTGGGACAAAGCTTTGTATACTTTTTCGAATAGAAGAATAAACGAAGATTAGCTGCTTAGATTGTACCCAAATCAACAAGTTTACTGCAGCTATTTTGCCTCGATATTCCTCCTATAACGTTCATATCTAGAGTGCTCGATAAAGAGTTCATCAATGTTACATTCCTGGTTCTCAAATGCAATTTTCTTGAAAATTTCGTTCGCCTGAAGCATGTGTGTCACCGATATTTTACTTTAGTTCAGTTTTATAAGCACCTAAAGTTTCAGTTCCGGTGTTGGCTCTAGAGTGAACAGAGAAATATATTTGGGACGTGTATTTTAATTCTGAACATCAGTGGGGCCATGCATGCATACTTGATTTCAATCGTATACTATGTTCAAAATAAATGATTTTACTTCTCGGTCATACCTCATGTGCAATACAAATTTTATTTTACCATTTTTTCACTTTGTTTATTATTTTTCTTACAAAAAGTGATTTTATAAAAATATGAAACGAAAATCGCGTATTGAAAACCTTCGCAAAACGCATATACGTTACAATAATAATACAATTGATCTAGGATTACAATAAGTTGGGACAGCGAAATGAATGTTTAAATGCGTCAATCTCCAAATGAACTGTATTCAAAATGTCGCATGTTGGGCAACGATTTTGTGTTTGCACCTACCTCACCTTAATGTGGCTGCCGATGGACTCGCCTTAGCGCTTTTCACACTCTTGCTTGATGGTGCCTAAGTCGATCTCTGCTCGCGTCACGACCAGCCTGATATGAGCGCCTCTTTCTGTATGCACGCAATACAAATATTATACAGGGTTTGAGAATGCGGATGTTATGAAAATAAATCAATTGAATAGGTAAAGGAGTCCTGCACCATACTAGAGGGTATTACTCTAATGAAAAATCCTTGGCGAGCATTCGCTAACTTGGTATGCAGGACTACAACTAAAACGTGAAAACGGATAATCTCGATGATGAAACCTATAGGGTAAATAAAGTACGATGAACGTCACGAGTCGGGCACAATAATGGCACATACACATCTCCACTGAAGTCTGTCCCGTCAGTTGGGATCAGAATATAATTTTAGCACTATTTAGCGAAAGTAGTACAGAATAGAATCGTCATTGTGATGCGGTGCCAAATATTCCTTAGGAAATGAAGCACCCGAATCCTTTAATAAGGAGGTAATTGGAGCTCGTATAGGCATGCCACGGGGTTATGCACGGATGTTCGATTACATATATCCTAACTGGGGTGTCATGTTCATTTCCATGCCCAGACGAAGTGTTGGATATTTCAGTAGGATGCGACCTTTCGGAACATGAAGCGAAATCTTGTAATTTGATTCAACACTCGCCAAATTGTACCAACCTTCGCTCTGATCAATCAATGTTATATTGTTATGTTCCAAGGAAGAGACCACTTGTGAAATAATTGCCAATATGCATAATTCTGAATTGAAAAACAGCGTACACTACATTTTGCTAAAAGTTTCATGATAAAATTTAACGATATGCAATATTCAGATGGGAATGAATAGCTTATTCTGAACGTATGAAATTACTACTTCGAATATAAGTTGGAAAAATTCGCGATCGATTGATAAGCATTTCTTTTATACTCTATTTATTCGCCTTGATCAGTAATACCTGCGGAACAACCTAATGAAGTGCCGAGAGAAAACTATTTTTACATTGCTTACCAATTATAGCATGAAATTACTTAATTATATTTTACTATAATATGTTTAAGTTGCTTCGGATTCTGTGAAGGTAAATATCAATATTTAGGCAAGGTGATACGTATTAGCTTATGAGTGAATACTGTGTGTCGCATAGAAGATATAAATTTACAACACTGCGTAAGTTTTCATTTGTTTTATTAGTAAACTGATGCTGGATAATTGATTACTGATTAGTTCTCGATAATTTCAGACACCATCTATTTAACGAATTAGAAATCCAGCCACTAGATGATTAGGTAAATGACAGGATCTCAAATTCTGTTGGTCGCGTAATAAAATCGTTATACATATCCATGAAATGTTATTTGATTTATGCGTTTGATATTTCAAAAAAGAAAGTACGCAATATTACTGACAATGGTCGATATTGGAGGAAATACTTTATATATGTTTTTGTATATTAGTTCCTTAAGTTGAATTCTAGCCATCATTGATCTGTAGTACACGGCTACCTGTTGATGCTTTAGATTAATGAATTGATTTTACGTAGTTAAATTTAATTTATTATTTTATTTATAATAAAGAACAAATACATTTTAATTTGAACGAGCGAGGCAATTAAATTTGAACGAACGACTGTAACGGTAATTAGTATAAAGATACATAGATGATAAGACGTTTGTTAGGCAATAAGGCGATTTACTTACGTCGTTATCTGTGCTTGGATCGAATCTACGTAATGAAGTGCCGAGAGAAAACTATTTTTACATTACTTCATCAAGAAATCCAGATTTTATGAACTTCTTGTAGGATTTGAGGATTTTTCTCTGAAAAAAGTTCAAATTTTCATCGGAATGGTTCGCATCGAAGATATTTTGACAGCTGGTGGAAATACGCAATATTTGTTTCAATTTAATCACACCAAAAATAAAAATAGGAATGTTCATGCTGTACGTATGTTTCACTATTCAAATATATATGACGAATTCACGTTTTTTATTCCATACATAAAACAAGAGGTGGGCATGGCGCGCTACATGTAGCGGTAGCGGTAGCGGCGTTACATTTAAGCAATTGTAGCGGTAGCGGTAGCGCCCGCTACATTTAGAGCATGTAGCGGTAGCGGCCGCTACATTTCAAAGTAGCGCTGCCCAGCTCTGCATAAAACATAATATTTGACCACAAGAAAAGGATGGGATACTTGTGAAAACAGGAGAAAAATTTTGATTAATATTTTTCCAAGGTTTCCAAGCTCTGGCAATAACACAGCTAAGGTTTGAATATTCAACCACTAGAGGGCGCGTCTCTGTATTTATATGCAGGCGAGTTATTTCGATCACTTGGCAGCCTGTGCTGATTACGAGCTACGGGCCCTGCAGGCTGCAGCTGTACGTGTAGTCACTAGTCAGTAGTCACTCGAGTGTAGTACTGTAGTTGACACAACGTGTGCTTGTGGTGTGTGGTGTTCGCTCGTTCTCGTCAATGTTTTGATAAGGGAGTTTGTTCTCTCTCAAGGCGACTTGATTTGCAGGTAATCTCATATGCTCAGTAATCGTTCATTACTATAGACCTGGATTATTCAACATGCGAATGAGCTAATTTTAAATGTATTTATTTAACTTGGCACCAGTCACAGGTGATCAAACGTAGTGCGGTAGTGGCTCTCTTGCAACTTGCTGTGACCAGAGATAGTGCGCCACACCTTATCTGTTTGTTTAAACCTCCTATCAGTATCAGGCACTGAAATTAACATGTAACGGTGGAAAAGTTGTTCTTATAACACATCTTCTTCAACTTTTATGTAGAATTTATTGATAAAACCATCTGCGGTGAGGATTTTTCTCACAAGTAGGCTAAATGATTTTATTGTGCCTGACTTAAGCACTCTGTACAACTTGGTTGCTTACTACTTCTTTTGCAATATAGATTGTTACTATGAATGATTTCCTTGATAGTTTGTGGCCTAGAGCTCAAACTTGCGATATAAAATAAATTCTTGAAAGCTGAATTCTATGGCACCTACAACGGTACAAGAATGGTTTTTGTTTGGCATTGCCTAGTTCATGCAATAGCTGCTATTTAGGAGAATTTTTAATGATTGGTCACGCACATCTCATCTTCACATTTGGTGTTCTGATTTGTGTTAATTTAAACATGTTTGATCGTCGCTTGTGGAAATTTTGACTAGAATTCGTAATAAATATGAATATCAGTACTAAGCTAAATATTGTATTTGTCACGAGGTGGCCAAGTTCGATCGTGAGGAATTTTATTGATAATGCTTATTTCTAACTTTTTTCGGAGTACCTACCTACGCGAAAAAATATAGGTTAGGTATGAATTGAGACGGTCTATCCTTCAACAATTTTCTTTGTGAGAAGTATACAGAATTTAACAGAAAACGACTACTCTCAGTACTTGGGATCTTATTAATCGTATGTACGCAGCACTGCGAGAGTTTCACGAATCTCTATATTAAATTCTACTTCAGTTTTCGATAAAAACTAAAAATATGCCCGTATCACCTTATGACTTCGCCCGTGATCGAATGGAAGACTGAACTCGCCCCTTTATACTATCACAGTTGAAACGTTTGCTGGCGCCCTGGCTAAAGTTGTTTTTCTTATTATTTATATTTTATAACATCAAATAGTTTAGGTGTAATCATGTATGATTTAACATTAAATTCTTGAAGGATCAATAAGAAACTACAAAACTAATGCTTATAGTTGCGCTGGAACAACTTTCAGTTTATCAACTCTGTCCTTGCGTCTGGAGAAGGAACTGCCTAGTCTTCAGAGGGTCAGGGTCGCAGCAGATAACTTACCGCTTTTTGGTTAGGCTTATCGGAATGTATAGGAATTCCTTATGTTTGTATATAGATTGAATTCCCTTTATTGCTATAACTTTTTGCTGTTTAGTTACGCATGTAAGAAATAAGAATAGATAGGAATTGTCTTCATTCTCATATAGACGACTTCTCCTTATTGCTACATTGTATAACGTTTCCTTGTTTAATATATAGGTTGAATATATAGGCATACAGGAATAATATATAGGAATTCCCTATATTTCTATATAGATGAAATTTCTTATATTCCTTCATAAATGAAGGAAATTCATATCCTGTGTTCATTTAGGGAAGTAGGATACGAATTCCCTAAATTTCTATAGTACCGTATAGGACTTCAGCGAATTCGTCTCTGGTGAAATCAAGCTTTCAACGGTGCTGTAGACTTATAATTAAATTTGTTTCTTAAAAAAATTGAGATCTCTCTTTAGCAATTGAGCGAGGATGAATTTCTGATCACAACGCCTGCATCAACTCTATTATGAACGATACGATAACGGTAATTACTATGAAGATACATAGACGATAAGGCGTTAGTTAGGCAATAAGGCGGTTTACTTACGTCGTCATCTATGCTGGGATCGAATCTATATCATGAAGTGCCGAGAGAAAACTATTTTTACATCGCTTTCCCAATTGTAGCATGAAATTAAATGGGATTATATTTACTATATGTTTATGTCGCTTCGGATTCTTTTATGGAAAATATTAACATTTAGGCAAGGTGAAATTTATTAACTTATCATGTGAATACATTGTGCCGTTTAGAAGATATAAATTTACGACACCGCGTAAGTTTTTTTCGTATTATTAGTAAACTAAAATTTATTAATGCTTGATAATTTCTGAGACCATCCATTTAACAAGTTATAAATCCAGCCACTAGATGAATAGGTAAATGACAGGATCTCAAATTCAGTTGGTCACGTAATGCTTATTACGTAATGAAAATGTTAGACATTTCCATGAAATGTTTCTTCATTTATACGTTAAATATTAAACGAAAAAGTACTGATTATATTACTGACGGAGGTCGATATTGGAGAATATCTAATAAAGAATAAATAAATATTAATTTGAACCAGCGAGGCAGTTAAATTAGAACGAACGAAGTAATTGATTTCGAACGAACAGTAATTGAAGGAAATATAGTGTCGGTGAAAACTAATTAACATAGAAACGTTGTATAATGAACTACTATTTTAAATCCAACATAGTTCAACTACACGAACAGACCAGCAAGAAATCCACATTTTCTGAACTTCGTGAACGATTTGGTGATTTTTCGGTGTAAAAAGTTCAATTTTTCATCGGAATAACTTGCATTGCAGATATTTCGACAGCTGGTGGAAATACGTAAGATTTCTTTAAATTTGATCACACACACAGAAAGATAAGAATAGTCATGTTATAAGTTTGTTTCATCCTTCAAATATATATGTGATGTGACGAATTGGGATCAAATCTGTGCTGGGACCGAATCACGATAATGGGAAAGATGTTTGTGTAAGAAAGGTTTACGGTTTTACACCATATTTTATTCTCTGGTCACTCCGGGGAGTAAATTGCATTAAATATACCACATATTCGTGCAAAACAGCAAACAAGAACTTACTACGAGTCTACGACTACTGTATATTTTATATCCTTTATATCCAAATTTTCATCAATAGGTTAACTAACGATCATCCCGAAAATATCTCTCATTGTCGTATTATTACTACGATAGTTTGCAGAACTTAACGCTTCTTGAAGCCTAATTTTATCGTACACGTTTCATTGTCTTGGTATACTTGCGTCACGATGAGTCAGGCGCGTTACTTCACAGCTTTGTATCACGGAGGCAAGTCGTGCGTCAATTGCATTCAGTGACGTCATACATACACGTGACCTCATGACGCCGTTCTCTACATCAACTCTCATGCCTCTTGTACGACAACTTCATTAGACCTCTGGCTGCGTTGCCAGCTGCAGTGTCAAGTGATCGCTCTGTAGCCAGCTGCAGTGTCAAGTGATCGCTTGTAGCTAGCTGCAGCGTCAAGTGNTATCCCGAACTCTTGAAGGATATCCCGAACTCTTGAAGGATATGCCTATTGTGTTAATTAGTTTATACGAATTAGTTTAAATGTTTTTTTTTGTTGCGTCTTGAAAATAAATGGTTTTGTTTAATATGAATTGTGATGAAATTTTGAAACAACGCCATCGCAAGCATTTACCGCATCTCCATAATGCCTTCCAGCAATGCTGTTACTTATTGTATGTCAATGAAATGTATACACCATCCTTGAAAATAATAACGTAAAAAATTTTAAGAAATCCATCTATACTTTGCCCTTCCCTAACTGCATTAAAGACAACTGGTAGCTGGACTGGCATCGAAGTTGTTCATGGAAGTGTTCGCAGCATCGTGATTGCTATGTTCATCACTTATAATTTGTACAGTGTAATTCTTTTCTTTTACAGTCAATTTCGTTTAGTTGAAGTTGTGAAAATTTGACATCGACACAATGAGTTTCGGCTTCACACAGGTAAGCCTTGAATACCATTCATGAACGCCATTCATTTACTTGTCGGATGATGATGTATGTGCGGATATAGGTAATGAACAATGCAGCTTTCATTAAAGACCAGAGATTATTTTTTATTGACAATTTTATTATTGTTTTTATCTATTCGGCGAATTAGGCTTTTGATAGGACCTGAAAATTGAAAAAAAGGTTTCCAAGGGACATTTTCTTATATTTTACGACTTTTCGAATGCAACTACATTCATTATCAAGTAGAGGAAGAGTTTTGCAACACTTGAATAATTTTGAAATGAAGTTAGTACAAACATAGGGCATTATGGTTACAGATTTAAAATCAAAGCTTGAATTACGAGAATAGTTTCAACTTCCTTACAAATCCGGTAGTTTGCTAATTCAAATCTGGTGACCCATGCTTGATGATGGACATTGAAATTGTTCTCGTAATTCAAGCTTCGAAAATATTGAAGACATGGTATAAATTTAGAGTGTAAATTTACGGATTATCATCGAAAAATACCAGATTATTTGAAACCTAATTAAAAATATTATTCTATGCTATTGATTGGTACCTATTTAGAGTACAATTTTCATTGTATTTCAAGAAATGAAATTAATAAATTTAGAAATACTACTGCAAAAAGTATCAAAATAAACCTCTGACATGTGTCTATCACGATCATATTTTTGTTACTTTAGCCATTCATTATATAGAAACCCATTCAGGATATCTCCGTTCATCACACATCTATTATTAATGCTATTGTTATTATTAGGCTTTAACTTAATGATGAATCATTCTATTGATTGCTGAGCTAAAGTTATTAATTGAATTAAGGGGTTTTCACCGTTTTGCCCAGCCCTCAGGGTCATATAACCCGATCACAACCCTGTACCCGGGCTCATCTCAGCCAGTTTATCCAACGAATCTTGGATATCCACAGCCACCTGGAGGAGTCCCTCCTTATCCTCCCACGCCTGAATACCCGCCCGCATCCGGGTATCCACAAAATTCGGGCTATCCTGCTTATCCTCCCATGCCAAACTCGTCTGCATATCCACCACCACCTTCATATCCCTCTGCTGCTCCTGGATATCCGCCTACTCCTGGATATCCTCCGGCTCCTAGTTATCCACCTGCTCCTAGTTATCCTCCTACTCCCAGCTATCCTCCGGCTCCTAGCTATCCACCGGCTCCTAGTTATCCACCTGCTCCTAGTTATCCTCAAGCTCCTGGATATCCACCCACAACTTCTGGATATCCTCCAGCAGCAGCCAGTGCCCCTGCATATCCAGCCACATCAGGATATCCGTCAGCTCCGGCATATGCCATGACAGCCTCTACGGCTGCTGGATTTCCAGCTACCACTGGATGCTATCCCTCCCTGAGTGAGTTTTTTTATCATGAAAAATCAATCATTCGTATAAGTTAAATTTCAATTCTAGTCCTTTAATCGAAACTAAAAATGCAAGTTAATAAACTTTATAATATCATTAAAAGACATTTTTTAAAAGGCATAAAATATTTATAGTTTCAGACTCGCAAGCAACCTTAGAAGTAATTATTTTTATATCAAGTTTAATCGTATATATCGTATTCTGCCGAAAATTCCAACTGGCATATGATGGTAAAAATTATTAGTATTCACGGCAACATTATTGTCAAATCGATAATAAAATAATTCATAGAAGTAACTGTAAGAATCAAATTCATAAAAGAAACTGTGTAATAATTGAATTAATAATCTTTTATATTGTTTCAGGCTCGACTTCCTCTTATCAGCAGTCAGGCAGCGCTGGGGGCCATTATGCGGTGGTCAGTATGCACAAAATAATATGTAGAGAAATAGTGGACTGTTTAGTATTATATTGTAAACTAACTTAATTGTACGTATAATGGAGGTAACAATCTGTTTTATGCCATGCATTTGACACTCAAGTTTATCGTGCCGTGCGAATGCCCTGAGCTTGACGTAAATGATATTGAAAATTAGTGTCACTTGCATGCTGAAGCAAATTGGATTTGGCCATTGAATGAATTCTGATATATCTCGTCCGCTCGTTTACCTCAACGAATATATTTTGAATTTTTACATTTTTCTTCCTACTCCCGCAGTTTTGTGAATTTTTCCGTAACATTTTTAATAAAAAATATAACTCGGCATTCACTGCATTGAGTGACAGAGAGCTCATTTTCTCTTCGACGAATACATGAAGTCACGGATGGACAGAACGCAGACGGACGGACGGACAGACGGACATGGCGAGCACAATAGCGCCTTTTTTCCATAAATGAGAAAATGCGCTAAAAACGAGGTTAAAAGGTTACAATTTTCGGTTCTCTTTATTATGTTTAATTTCCGTTTATTCATGCGTTTTCTAAGTTATTTTCTCACCCGGAACGGTGCGGAAGAGATTTAGCTAACAAATTAACGCTGCGTACGTATCGGTGAGTGTGAAAACGCTGGGAGCGCAGCCATGCACCACCAATTTTGAACAACAATTAATCAGCCCTGAATACAACGCCCAGCGTCTTTCTGTAAGGCCATCAATCAACCTTGGATACAGACTGCCGTCAGTAACTAGCCCATAACATCATTTGGTTGCAAATAACACCGTCAAACACGGAGCGAAAAGTTCAGAGCGTAATTACTGTCCAGCGTAACGAATAGCTTGCTCACATCATATTAGTTGTTTTTTAACTCAAGTCGATTCTTACATTTTTAAAGGACGAGTTTTAACAACCAAACCCCAATGACAATCCTAATCAAACTCATGGCGCCTATTTAGTCTCTTCCTGCTTATTTTTTATCCTTATACTCTGTGGCAAATGTTTGCCACTTCTTGCTTTTACCTCATTTTCTCCTTGTGGCACCACACCACAGCAACAACCTTGGAAATTAATGAAAAAAAAAACTTATTTTAAAACTTTAAATACTCGTGTATTGCAGTGCACTCGTGAAACCTAATCTCGTGCATTAGTAACAAAAATTTTATGTCAGTTAAAGCTTAAGCTAATCGATAGTACTGAAAAATTTAGCTATAACACTGGGGTGTGGTGCAACTCGAGATCTCTTTATACAGGTTTGATTGAAGACCAGAGCATAATTTTTATTAACAGTTTTCTTATTGTTTTTCGTTCGGCTTATTGAGAAAAGCAACAAGAAAATTGTCGATGAAAACTACACTCTGGTCTTCAATCAAATTGTATAAATGAAGAACTTCTACCTAACTACACTAATATCCGCACTCGAGATCTGTGTCTAATTCCGGATATGGGAGAGAAGTGGGATGCTCTAGCTAACAAGGAACAAGCATCGATTTATTGTTAATTTTGAATCTTCATTACAGCGAAATCAATGCGATGTATCACCGAAAATACGGGCGTCCATTACAAAAAGACTTGGAGGCGGACACTTCTGGGCACTTCCGTCGTCTACTCGTGTCTATGACTGCGGGCGCCCGCGATGAGATGAACCACAACCTGAGCCTGGCTCCGCAGCTCGCGCAGCAGCTCTATCGAGCAGGTAATGTTCGCTTGATTAGCGCGACTAATTCTTTATAGTGAATATCAATATTATTATTGTATTATGCTTTATAATATTATTTTATATTATGTTAAATCAGTTTGTAGCAAGATCGTTTCACCTTTAATGGTTTTATCTTGTGAAATTAGTCATAGATGAATCGCTCTCGCTCTGATGACCCATAGATTTTCGTTGGATCTTGGCAGTTCAATATATTGTCTTAGAATGCTATGCTATGCTTTAGAAATATTAGATATCATATTTGATGATAGAAATGAAGCAATTTGATTTAGTTTTGATCTAATTACTGATCGACATTGTACAAAAGGCGAGGGCAGGCTCGGCACGGACGAAGTTGAGTTCAACAGGATTCTGTCCTCCTACTCCTTCCCTGTGCTACGCGCAGTGCTCGAGGAGTACAAGAAAATTAAGGTAGGAAAAAACTTAGATTTTGCTGAACCAATTCCAGCGTCAGAATATTTTTGGTACGTAACTGACTGAGTATTCATAAAAAATGTCATATATGTAGCATAAACATTGTTAAGTAAAAGCCTGTCTCATGTATTATAATTATTATCTTCTTGAATTGAAATTTTCAACAACTGTCGCTCAAACATAAGCTTCAATATAATTATTTGCCATATATCTTTCATATTGGCCCTACTGAAATTATAAATTTAAACTGTCATTCAGTTTTTCTGTTGTTTAGATAAGCGCCGATACTTTTAACTGTCTTTTAATTATCTACGGTCTTAACTGGTCTAAATAAAAGCCCACACTGTCAACTCCATAGCGTCTTGAGTCTAAATAGGCGCCTATACTTTTAACTGTATCGAGTGTTAAAATAAATGCCTTTACTTTCCAGGGCAAGAGTCTTCATGACGCCATCAGGAGCGAGTTCTCAGGAGACATCAAGACCGGTCTGCTGGCCGTGGTCATGTGCATTGAGAACAGACACCAGTTCTTTGCCAAGTGTCTGCACGACGCCATGAGGGGTCTAGGAACTAAAGTGAGTAGCTCAATTCAATGTATTTTTTTTTTTGCTGTAATTAATTTATATTGAAGTATTCATAGGTAAGTATTTATATTGGAGCATTCCTTTATAATGTGCAGAGATATTTTTTACGGAAGGTAACTTGTAATACATATGCGTTTATTTCTGAGATCTATTTTGATTGTTCTAGTGGATAAGTTGTCATCGTGAAATAGGTGATTTGATTATTACTAGTGATAGATTGAAGGCGGTGCTAAAATGATAGTTATTTTACGCTGTAGGAACGTGTAATAGCGAGGAAGTTCCGTAAGGATTCAAAAGAGGAGCGCCTTAACGACAATAGAATTCCTGGTGGCAGTTAGCTATAGGATTTCCAATTAATGTAATTTGTTACGATGTTCAGTTGATTATTCTACTTGTGAAATAGCGTGAATGCCTTTTCCTATGAGCCAATGAATAACTTATACTAATTTCAAGAATTAGTATTGCATTTCATGAAACCTATGAAAGTTCCTGCATGGCATAAGCATGAATTTTTCGATAATGACTTCGTCTGCCTCGTCTGTACAGGATGACACTCTCATCCGCATCATCGTCACGAGAGCTGAGATTGATCTCGGCAACATCAAGCACGAATATCAACGCGTCTTCGGCCGCACTCTTGAGAGCGACATCAGAGTGAGTAAAACCCGTGCAGCTTCCAATAGAGTTGGGTAATAAATAGTTACAACCTCTGATTTTTGTCGTTGACACTGAATTCCTAATTAATTCGTTGGAATTATTAATATAACGTGGTAAAATAAGACGAAAGTCGCGGTCATATGACAATCCTCTTTCCCGCAGGGTGACACTTCTGGCGACTACAAGCGGATGTTGTTGGCAATCGTCCAGGGCTGAACTCCAGTCTCTCCTCACCAGCGAGCTGAAGAGCTAAACTTTTGATGTCAATATTTACTTTATTTTTAGGTATGATTCCATAGACTGTTGACTTAGTCGCCAGTTGAACTTAAAAGGCTTTTAAGATGATTGTCAAATACATGAGTATAATTTTAGTACTGAAAAAAAAAGTGTTTATAGCTGCGGGAACAATGACCCTTACTATTGTGTGCCTCTAATTCTTAGACACATTTTATCCGTGATTTACAGTTATTTTTTATTATACGCACGTCTCAATCGCTAAAAATTTCATTAATTGAACATTCATTTGTAACTTTTTTAATCTAACAATTATTAGCTTGGGACAAATAAAACAGGCATCAAACTGTCGACGTTCAGGCAGAAAATTTTCAGTTAATTAATTGTGCATTTGCTGCATCGGCCAACCGTATTCCCGCTAGCTTTGCAAATAAGTATCATCTGTATGAATAATGTAAGCGATGCAAGTGATTTTTGTACCGCTAATTTTTTTGTGAAGACTTTAAAAAAAGTTTCCAGTAAAATAGTCGTATTTCCGTTAATTAGGTTAAAAAAACGTGCTCCATTGTACCATTCATTGTGAAAATGAAATGCTCAGAACCACCGAATGTTGCAACCGTTCCTTTACCTTACATGTGAGAAAGTAATGCCTAGCAAATAGGCTAACCGACTGCAAATATGGATTCTCTACGTGGCTAAATTGCCCAGCGCTGTAATTCATTCGAATAGATGCAAACGAATTGCGAGATTATGCTGGTTGCTTTATATTATTTTTGC
The DNA here is from genome assembly GCF_000764305.2 of Hyalella azteca. Classification (NCBI taxonomy): domain Eukaryota; kingdom Metazoa; phylum Arthropoda; class Malacostraca; order Amphipoda; family Hyalellidae; genus Hyalella; species Hyalella azteca. The sequence continues at coordinate 10,337 of NW_025947005.1, read as the reverse complement.
AGTTAGAAACTTTACCATATTGTATTTGCCTATCACTGAATTGGTGATGTATGTATCAATCGTTTATAATAAATCATTCATAACCTTTAGCGTGCATATAGAAGCGTTCACACAATATCATCTCCACGTAGCATTCATATTTATTTTAAAAAAAAATACTGACATATGCGGCAACAATTTTTTCCATAGCGACGACCTGAAGTCCATTTTTTCTGAAGAAAACTGGATGAAGCCACAATTGATTCTATTATCGTCCCATCATCGAATTTTTTTAATCATTGCTTTTCTCACCCGTCAACCCTCGTCCNTTTCAAAAAAAAAAACACCCTTTTTTTTGGATGTAGTTAATCTGCAATAATACCGTATATACTCTGTCTCTTATACACATCTAGATGTGTATAAGAGACAGATGTGGTGCGCTACGTGTGATCGGTATTATTGCAAAAAATCGGTTTTCCGATGCCGACCGCCAAAAATGGATTTCAGATTCGTAATCTACACCCCAAAAAACATATAATTAAAAAAAAAAACACCCTTTTTTTTGGATGTAGTTAATCTGCAATAATACCGTGAACTCATCAAATTGTGCGTAAATTCTAAATATGACGAAGATCTGAGCTTATTTACTTCCTCTTACACTTACAGACTACAGAGTGCAGGAGTTGAGTGTCCAAAATCTGTCTGGCTTGAACTGCCGAGCGTCGCGACTCGTGACTCGTGACAACACCTAATCGACATTCCCATCTCATTCCCAACTCAAACAGGTAACGCATTTTTTATAGCATAACTCAAGTCTCAACTCCAATTCTATATGGATATGAATGTAATTAGGAACCCGAGTTGTCAATAGTAATTCGACGATCATATCATTTTCGTAAATTTTTACGTAGCTTAATTTTTTATTAAAACGCAAAAAATTAAGTCTCGATCAAGTAACTCCCCCCTCTCCTCTTCAGTCTTGACACCTTCAATTCAGAACTGATTTGCATGAAATTTCAACTGTTTGAACTGACTAAGACGAGAAATGGAAGTTGCCAACAAATCAGGGGGAAGATGCCGTTCTGAACATTAGTGCACAGCACAACTTTAGAGTTTAGAATGATAAATTCGGTTGTCTTCCTCTTCAAACATACAGTAGGTAGGGTAAACCGGCTGTCTTCATCTTCAAACCTACAACGCAGCACGACTTCATACCTAGTTTGTATCATCCAATTACTAAAATAAAACAGTTCTAAATCTCCAACAGGAACTTCAGTCTTAAAAGGTTGTGTCATAATTCCGGCATTACCTAAATTTAGCTACCGTACATCAGAAATGTGATAATTGATAAAAGAAGCACAAGGAAGTCTAAATTATTGTCAGTGTCAATTCTGGATTCAATGAAGGGATAATTAACATCACTTAAATCATGCAAATTAATTGAAAGAAAATACATGGCTTGAGAACTAACCAGACTAGCTGACTCACCATGGTTAGTTAGATCGTGACGTAATCCGCCTTATAATTTTACAAATAAAGTTGAGATCAGAGCAAAGATCGCTGGTCTGATGTGCGAAACGTTGAGAAATCAGCACCACACGTTAGCAAAGCCGTCAAGCTACTGACGTTCACGTTAGTGTTGCCAACTTTTTTTTCTCGTCGAGAATACCAGATTGCCTAGCTCAAAATACCAGAAATTTTATTTTTCCGAAAACATATTAATACCTCCAGATTTAATTAAGCTATTCGTCAAAAACATTAATTAGAAATTGTAAAAGTCATTTTTTATTGTTTTTACAGTGCAAAGTTCCGGCTTGGCGAATTTTGCGGAATTAGAGACTGGGTCTCCCATTCCGTTTGGTATTTGCGTGATGCGTCGTACGATTTTTTGGGAGCCATGGCAGGTTGGATAAATTAAAACAAGGAACCTAAGACACAGAAAACTCGAAAAAGGATATTTGATATTCGCGACTTACGTTTGGAATTAAATTCAAGCTTTCCAAATAATTTCTTCCGACTTGCCCCTGCATCGTTTGTAGTTATTGTTACGTTGCTAGATTAGTTCTAAATATTGCTTGAGGAAGTCTTTCACGTCTAAGTTTCATATGCATTGCATTTTTGAATGAAATCTACAAAAGAAAGTGGGGCCATGAATCAATTGGATTAGTGTGTTTAACTAGGGATAAAATTTCACTAGAGTGTGGTAATTAGCAACTCACCATCTGCTTTCAGAACCACCAAACAGAAACGCATGAGCTCGAGTTGCAGAGCTTGGCTCGACAACCTTATTCTTCGAAGGCCATAGAATAACTGGTGAGTGAGCATTATGCAATCATGAACCATCACTCTCGTGCACTTGCTGCACTAAGCACTTCTGCTAAATGGTAACATTTAGATTGAAGTTATTTTATCAAGCGGTAATCTTGTTGTCCCCAAAAATGGCGAGAAAGCTCTAGACACGCCGTTCGGTAGGATAATCTATATAATCCACGCTCACGCTGGGAGAAGTTCAAACAATTCAGAGGTGGAAATTAATGCAGTTAATTTGCAATAAGTCAGAAAATACCAGAAATATACCAGATTTAGGCAACAACACCAGATCAAAAATATCAATACCAGACACAGTCTCAAAATACCAGATTTGTGAAATCTGGTATGAAATAATACCAGTTGGCAACCCTGACGTCCTGGGAGGCTTGGACACTCTCCACAGGGTTGCCACCGTTTTTTCGCCGAGTATACCAGATATATACCAAATGTTTATATTGTCCAAAACAAATAAATAACTCCAAATGCAACGAAGCTATTCGTCAAAAATGTAGGTCATAACAAGAAAAGTAGTTTTTATTCTTTTTACTATGCTTGGCTTGACATAGAATCCGCAAAATGAACATGGGTTGCGAATTTTTCCTTTATTTTGTAACATTCTGACACTTTCTCCAGAAAACATGGCTTACTGCCCGCCTGGGGGAAGTTCGAGCATCCGAGGTGAAACTAACTCACTGCAGTTAATTTGAATAATTTTAAAAACATGTCAATGCACATAAAACATTTTAAACTGCTTTTTGTTATCTATTAACTTTAATTGACTGGTAAATTTTGCTGGAAAATGGAAATTCACTTATGCCATCATTATCAAATTTATCTGACCTTTGCAAGCATATTAGAAGTTATTTTATTCGTAAATTTTCATCTCATTCAAATTTTCATCTATTCTCACACTTATTTTGCATAATTTGCTAGTATAATTTCCTAAATGCTTACTATAAACTTTTCTAGGGCGCATCTCTAACGCAGGCACATCTCAGTTATTAATGTATTTTACTCTGTAATTTGCGAAAGGAGCTATCTACAATATGCTGTTATACTTTATTGCAAACGTTTTTGATAATGCGTCTTAGTTTAATCCAATTCAGAAAGGAAAAAATTGATATTTTTGAAATTAAAATGAAAGAAATTCAGCCATGCCAGTGGATTTCGATTCAAAATTGACCAAAGTTTCCATCCGTGAACCGTTAATAAAAGCACAGTTCAGCAATAGTTTGGAGGCGTCATTTCCACAAAGCGGGAATTTTTTAACAAAATTTTTGAACAACTAAATAACATGATATTGTGTCCGAGGAAAAAATAAAAACCGATAAATATTGTGTCCGAGGAAAAAACTAAAAACATGATATTGTGTCCGAGGAAAGAAATAAAATTGAACAAATACATTGTTCTATTTCGGTTAAATCTTTGAAGTGTCTGAACATATCAGAAATATACTAGTTTTTTTGCAAATATGTCGGATGAAATATATCCATAAAAGACATAGTCTCAACATACCAGAATTGTGAAATCTGGTATGAAAAAATACCAGTTGGCAACGCTGCCGATCTAATGTACCTAGCTAAAAATTAAGAATAAGAAAAGTTCAGACAACAAAGCCACGCTGTAGGCACTAGGCAACGTCAACGGACTAAATTAGGACATTTTTTACCTTTTATACCTTTCCTACTAGAAACTCGAAAATATTCTAGTGGGAACTTTATTTCAAACTGTTATTTACAGAGGAACCTAGGGAAACCTATTTTATTGCACATATTTCTACTGGGAGCCTTTTTTTCTAGCAAGTAATTCTGCGGTTCTCCGTGGAAATGGGTTCCCCTGCAAATAACTGTTAGAAATAAAGTTCCCACTAGAATATTTTGTTTCACTCAACACTGTTGCAAGAAGATGCTGGTGTGTAAATATTATTTGGTCTAGTTTTTAAAATTATCATCTATGCAAAATGGTATATATTTTACAGACTTATTTTGTGCATTACAGTTCATCTTGCAGTGTCCTCTTTTTAGCCACTCATTTTAGACACACGATGTCAATTACAAAGATACTATGTCAAAAGTTGATATTACTTTAGTTTTTTCAAAATCACAATTGTTTAGATCGGAATTCAAACTAAAAATATTCACGATGCTTCCATAACTTCATTCTAAATTTCTTCCTAAAAATACCGGGGGGAAGAAAATTCCCTTAATCACGACAGGTTTTACGAATAGCGTGCTGTAC
>NW_025947005.1:0-5703 GCF_000764305.2 Hyalella azteca | reverse complement strand
TGCTACACTCAATAGTTTACGTATAATTTGCCGCCACGTACGACAACTTTAAAATGTTCTCTGTTGCGTACAAACGTCCTCAGGTTGCTACACTCAATAGTTTACGTATAATTTGCCGCCACGTACAACAACTTTAAAATGTTCTCTGTTGCGTACAAACGTCCTCAGGTTGCTACACTCAATAGTTTACGTATAATTTGCCGCCACGTACAACAACTTTAAAATGTTTTCTGTTGCATACAAACGTCCTCAGGTTGCTTCACTCAATAGTTTACGTATAATTTAAGTTGAGAGTTATGTTCCCGGAGAGTGACATACGGCGGTAGAGGATCTAATACGAGGCTCACCTGTCGAGCAGCGCGGGATAACAGGATCTATGTTAGTATATAACAAGCCTAGCGTGGGTAAGTCAGCATCGTGATTAAGAAAAAGTATATTCAAGAAAAGCTGGTCGCATATGCCCTTATTTCGATTCGTGCTACCTTTCCAGTATAAAGGGGATGTTCTAAGTTTAATTTGTTGCTTGTAAGTCATTTTTGCTACTTTAGCTAAAGTTATGTATATCCCGTTCCTGTGTTTTTTTTTAATTAGATATTTGAATTTTCGTTACCCGGCCTTCTCTTGTATTATTCTATGCATCTTTGTATTAGTAATTAGTGGGGACAAAAGTTTCATCAGTACTCGTGTTGATACGAGCTTAGAACTGGTGCAAAAATATATAAATGTAAATTATAAATAGCCTCAAATTATCTTAATCCATAGAAGAAAACTCAATAGGGTGAAACCGCCACACTCTTTATATAGTGAATAGAAACATGAGTTGCACAAAGAAATATATGTAATACAAGGGAATAATCGACTAACGTCAACTTCAAAAAATTTTTGGCATCGAGACATCCATCTCTGTGGGCCAGAGAAAGTAAGCTGGATGAGGAACGAGAAAAAAACTTGCGATGACAATGATTTTTTTTTTCAATCAAGTTACAGCAGTTACATTGACAAAGAAAACTCCTGGTTAGAAAAATAAAAACCCGTTCTAATTATGTTTACAATAATAGAAAATATTGTTGTGGAATCAATCATCACAAAAATCTTTAGAACAAGATAAATTTTTTAATCTGTTTTTACCCATTTTCTAAATTTCAATGTTGGAGGACAAAGAACAATTATTGCGAAACGAAATTTAGAGATTGTTAATGGTGTTAACGATCGGGCAGTTAAAGTTTACAGTGACAACCTGCAGAAAATTTTGTGAGCATCTAACATGAAAAAAATTTGATTATAATTATGTAAAATTCTATACATGAAATATTTGGTGTGAACAAATGATATAATAATAACAATATTTGGTGTGAACTATTGAAATGAATATTGTCAAAACATATGATGATGCATCACAGTAGTTTCTTAACAGACATGGAAAAAAGGTTTACTTGAGTTGGCGGATTTAGATTATTTCAACCTCAATCGAACCTCCCAGCAATTTCCATTGAAACACTGCTCAAATCTCAACCATCAACTAGTGCGACGAGCATCTTCTCGTAGTCTCCAGTAGTGTCGCTCTGCACGGAGGTAAATAAGCTAGAGAGCATACAGCCATACACATACGATGGCCGTCTTAGGCAACGATTTAGAGTAGACAATCGCCGCAAAAAAAAAATATTCAAACAAACGATTCAATTTATAAGTAGAACAGCGATTATTTCCGGCTAAATGAAAACATGAATTGGCATTTATCAGAGAGCATACCTGGACAATGGCCGCTCTATGTCCTGTTGGCGAGGATGTTGATGATGGAGGCTTCGTCGGTGCCCAAGCCCTTCATGGCCTTCCTCAGCATCGCCGCGTCCGTCGAGGGGTCGAAGTTGCCAACGTGCTTGAGTGTTGGTTGAGCCTGAAATTCAAAACTTGTTGCAAAATTCAAGCTTGACGTTAAATCAAAAAACCGAAGATACAATCAACCACAGATGTAAAAAAAGTATAACTCAGTACTCACTGCAGTAAGTGACAGAGAGCGCATTTTCTCGTCGACGAAAACTTTAAGTCACGGACGGACAGACAGACGGACGGACGGACATGACGAGCACAATAGCGCCTTTTTTCCATAAATGAGAAAATGCGCTAATAATGCGTATGACTCCTAACAACGAATTTTAGATATTAAATACAATACCTATAAAGAATATGGCTATTTGTTCAGGGGATCGTTCAGAATGAAAACTCGTTGTGTGTGGATGAAAACAAAGAATGAACAATTTGAACACATATTGAGGTTATTAGAGATTATAAGCAATATAGAGAAAATAGCCAAGGTTAACAAGCAATAAAGGGATCAGAACATAAGTAAATGAAAACGTACCAAATTGCTGAACAATCTCGGTCAGGTTTGGTCCAAAATGAATTTTGTCTGAGCTCGTTAACTCTGGTCCTGCCTAAAAGGTCCCAACCTTATGTATACGGGAGAAGTATGTTCCTGTCTCTTATACACATCTAGATGTGTATAAGAGACAGGAGCAGCACAGAATAATATTTCATTTAATGGCATTTTCTATCAAATTCATCAATGTCTTGCTGAACACATAAACTCAAAATAATGTGTAAATAATAATTAGGTATACCTATAAGAATTTGTAAACACTTAAACAAACAATTCCAAAAAGAGAACATATTTACGATTTTCCCACAACGACCGTACCTGATCTTCATCGACTTCCACTTTGATGAAATTTACATCAGAGTAATGGATTTTTTGACGCGTTGCAACGGTTTCCGAGCTGTCAGCATCAATTTCAATTCGTGCTACCGAGTTGTTTGTAGGAGACGAGTCGATGTCAGACTTCACTTCTTCCATTTTCATGTTGGAGTCGTACTTGATNAATATTAACCGTTGATATGTGACACTAGCTGGGTTTTGTTTCCTCAAAATGAGGATCAAGAGCAGAAGAATGTATTTATTCATATAAATAATCACCTGCAGTCACTTGATATCACGGAAATCAGAAAGGTAATCAACTAATCACTCGTGATCAATATTGACCGTTAATATTTGGCAGCAGATGCGTTTAATTTCCTCAAAATGAGGATCAATCTCAGCAGGATGTATAAATTCATACAAGTGCATTATATACTGCAAAATAAGTGTATAATGAGGAAAAATGAGTGAAACGTAGTGAAAATGAGGCCTGAGTAACACAGACGTGTAGTGTAAAAATTTTTCTAATTGGTATAAAGGTCTGAAAAAGCACGCAACAGTTGTTAAGAAGCATAAAAACCAAGTGAGAAAAGCATAAAAAGAATTCCTTTCAAGGAAAGTGCAAAGACTACACAAAAAAGATGTGGATAAGTCGCTTTAAAATAGATGTCGCGGTGGCCAGGTTAGGAGTTTCGCTGCTAACATTTGCAGTTATCTTATAATAATAATAAAAATAATAGCGGTTTCAGCGTTTATTAGGCCATAGGCCTGTCGCCGATTCTTAACATCGCAGAACATTCACAGCATTTTGCGGTCTCGACCTCGCAACTCGCTGCTACAATTCTGCCTTGCTTAACCGCCCGGCCTCCTTGCCGATTCTGACCAGAAACTGGCGCACAGAGCTGGGATCGAACCCGCGCCTCCATGCGCCAATCCTGGTACTCTGAACTGCAATGTAACGTTCTGAACTTTTATCGGAAGATAATTAACTGTAGTGACAACCGTTTAATATAATCATGCACTTCATAACCACGGAACAACTCAAATTATCGCTTCGCATGATGCCTTATGTTTCATTTAGCTTGTAATTTTGAAGAGATAACTACCCAATTTGTGACCGAGTCACATCCCAACTATAAAATCGTGATTTTTTAAAGCCATTAGCGATCCTATAAATTTTAAATCTTAAAAATATTGAACAGACGACATTGTCAAAACGTGTTTTTTGGCTGCTTCACACCGGATGGTTACAAACAGGAAATAAAAGACGAATTTCAAACATTATATATTTGTGAAATCGCAAAAAATATTCTCCAGTTTGATTTTTTGGAAAAGATTAAAATGATTTTTGGACTGTTGAACTTATTACCATCTCAAGGTATACGTTTCTTTCGTACCTGGAGCAGTTGTTTCAGTAAAATATATATTCTGCTGGTGGCCCTAAATTTTAAAGAGTAGAAATTATTTTTAATTTGGCACGAGTAAAGGCTGGCATTTATTCACGAGTCGTATAAGGCAGATGTGGTCGGAAGGTCGCTTGATTGCAGCTGCTAGCGAGTGTTACATTCAACAAAACTAAAATCAATATAGATCAAGCTGAGTAGAAATTAACAGGTGACGATTATATGCAGAAAGCGCCGGAGTTATCCAATTTATGTTATTTGCTATACATTTTTATGTTATTTGCTATACAACAAATATTTCAGAGAACTTATTCATCAACAAATATGCAACATTACATGACAAAAAGATATGACGATAATTCGAACATATAACGAAATACAGAAACCCATAGTAACGTTCAACCGTTTGAACTTTCTACACACCCTTAGTGCAGCCATCGTTCTTTGTCCTCACACCTTAAATAATTTCCTTCCCTCATAAAACGGTTTTTATTTTTGTCTTCCTCCTCACAACCTCCTGCCGACTCTTTTTAGCCTCCTTTCAGCCGAAAGTATCATTTCAGCCTCATTTATACTTCCTAAATCAACTTTTCCACCTCGTTTCATACTCCATTCAACCATCCCCTAACCACGTTTCAACCTGCTCTCAACCACTACTTAACTGAACCTCAAATCTCAACCGTCAACCAGAGCGACCAGCATCTTCTTGTAGTCTCCTGAGGTGTCGCTCTGCACGGAGAAAAATAAATCAGCAAGCATGCCCGAGCGATGGCTATAAATTTTTCCTCGATGAGGTTAATATTCGAATTTAATATTAGAATTCCAATATAGTATTGGAATTCGAATTTAATATTTAATAACGAGATGTAGGTACTATTACTACGGTGTGTGCTAAAGAGTTCATCATTTATGTAATTATCGTTTGGCTCATAGGACTTGGGAGTGAGGAGCAGCGTTGCAATTTATACATTTGTTCATCTCGGGTAGCACTGTACCGAAAAATTTTCTTACAGCTTTCATTGCTTTTCTAATGTACAGCGTGATGTCTTTTAATATGTATTATATTTTGGGTGTCTTTTACGTATAAACAATTGATAATTTCGGCAACTATGATTATATCGAAATTAAAACACATCTTTGTAAATTATTGTTGCTAGATTTTTTATAACTAAGCATAAAAATCAAATATAAGGACAAAATAATATCAAGAAAACAATAATAACAATTTTAGACGCTCTTTACAGTGATGATTCATTGTTATTGCAAAAAACATAATTTCGTAATTTACGACAATCACAATGAAACAAATCAAATTGCAAGAATCTTAAATATCACGACTTTTATTGCGTTTATAAACTACAATTTCGCAATTTCTGATAAAAAATAAAAAAAATACAACTATTTATAGCGCATTTTCTCGTCGACAAAAACATGAAGTCACGGACAGACAGAGGGACAAACAGACGGACATGACGAGCACAATAGCGCTTTTTTTCATAAATGAGAAAATGCACTAAAAAGATCATACACATAGCAAATATCTCACCTTAATGTGGCTCTCGAGGCTCTTGCCGTAGAGCTTCTGATACTCCTGCTTGATGGTGCCTA
>NW_025947004.1:0-705 GCF_000764305.2 Hyalella azteca | reverse complement strand
CCATCTGCGTTAGCGTGACAGCTGCTCCAATACGCACTCCCACATCACGAACCTCCACCTGCTCCATCTGGGGCACTCCAGACACGCGCACCAGCACTTTGTACAGCTGGTGCTTCATGCGCACCTCCACCCCTTTGACAGATACACATATATAGCAATGAATATACGGGTATAGGGTATAATTTCCACAAAATATGCCATATTCATATTAATTATCCGATTGATATGTGAATATAATGGCAAAAAAATCATTATATTCAAAATTAACCTACTTTTACACAGATCATGGATCAAAATGTTGAAAAATTTGGCATGAATATTGAAAAATGCAACTTTAAAATATGCCGAATTATGTTTACTCTTAGAAGAAAATAATTTGTACATAATCTAGGTCACAAAACATTGGAGACACCTGAATGAACGAAAAAAACTGACTAATTTAAACGCCATGTGGTGTTCACGATAAGTTTCTCTTATCCAGAAAATGCTTAGAAAGTGAAAATTTACTGGTGTGTATTACTCTAGATACGCAAAGAAAGAAGAAAGCGGTATACGCACCTACTTCAGTGTTGCCCCAAAGCGGTATACGCACCTACTTCAGTGTTGCTCTAAAGCGGTATACGCACCTACTTCAGTGTTGCCCCAAAGCGGTATACGCACCTACTTCAGTGTTGCCACAAAGAGGTATACGCACCTACTTCAGTG
>NW_025947003.1:0-511 GCF_000764305.2 Hyalella azteca | reverse complement strand
GCAAATTCAGTCTGCCAGTGCAACGACGCAATAATAAATCAATCATACAAAAATAAAATTAAACTCCTCAGCGATATACATGAATTGCATAAAAATAATAAAATGAATTTCTTTGCTTCCAAGTTTTTAGTGAATTTGCGATTCAAGCAAACGAGTGAAATTATTACTTTTATACGACCTAAAAACTCGTGGTTAATCAATTTAAAAAAAAAAACATGCAGTAGCATTGGAAAATACCGTTGGCGCGAAGATCATAATATTGCGAATTTAATCCTAATATTGAATAGCTGCGACACGAGACAATGATAGAGCAGACGACACGCACCTCGGGGTAGGGAGGACGGTAGGACGAGGAGGACGACAGCGCCATCATCGCCTCAGCGACGCCGCGCTTGTCGTCACGAGGCTCAGCCCCGCCATCATCGTCGCTGTAGCGCTCTGTGCACACCAGGGAAGTTATTAACATTTCTTTTGGCTGAGTTATCACCATTTCTGATACATAGGTTATTAT
>NW_025947002.1:0-686 GCF_000764305.2 Hyalella azteca | reverse complement strand
CGCTACAATTAGAGCATGCAGCGGTAGCGGCCGCTACATTTCAAAGTAGCGCTGCCCAGCTCTGTTGGTGGGTTTATTTTGATGTGATTGGCTGACGGATTAAGTAATTAAAAGTAACGTTTATTTTAAGTACTGCCCTGTTAATTTATTAAACATACTTGTTGCTCCGACGCGAGCTGCTCTTCGCTAGCCATGGGCAAGTCGGAGCTGCAGGATCGAGTCTGATGGCAGGGAGGAGATATCAGCAGTTAAATTGAACCTCACCGTTGCATTCGAAATGATAGCATTCAAATCACGTGCTAAAATTCTCAAACAATTCCTTCAGATTCCTACTTGCTAAGAATCTTTAGGTAATTCCTTCAGTTTCCTCCTTACTAAGAAATTATTATTTAACTCCATCGGATACTTTATTAGAGAAACACAGGTGGTATGCAACACCCGGACATTATAAAATATTTATCGTTTCATTTAACACTGAAAATAAATGCTGAATACTTACATCACTGCCATCTGTATCCAGCCAATGAATGTTGAATCCAAAATAATTCTGATATTGTACAGGGTATAAAATATAAAGCTTTACTTGATCTTTAAAAAGCGGCTGAGACGAGACTCGTTGCTGTTGTAGTAAAATTCGGGGTCCCCCCGGTTTTACCCCGCGCTCTCAGTACGCGTATTGATACTTG
>NW_025947001.1:0-757 GCF_000764305.2 Hyalella azteca | reverse complement strand
AATATAGTCTGGCAGATCTTCTACAAAAGATGAGGCATCCACTGAAAATTTGAGACTGCATGCGTGGATGAAAGTACACGAAAAGAGAACATTAATAAAAATTATACAACAATTTATTGTTTCTTATAATTTCGATTGTGCAAACTCATCGCATCAGTTACATTTTTGTAAAGCACGCGAATTTGTGGCAGTGAAATTTCGGGATTGAAACTATCTGATCAGAAGAACGCACTCACATGTCTGAAAATTTGTTATCATCTCAAACGTAAATGTACTTTGTGAAAATATTATGAAAAGAAAATCTTTACACAATGAAATTTTCATTTCAAGTACATCATTAATGGAAGGTGAATATTGTTGCTGAGCAATTTTATCCTCCAAACGATTTTTTCAGATTTAGAGGCTGCTTGAAGTGAATCAAATGCTATGAGTGACTTTCATTTATTCAGATTGTTAGGAAATTTCAATCAATTTGTTGATGGAAAGAAATCGACTAAGCTCAAAGCTTTTAAGCAACAATTCTGGAGCTGCGGGATACTAATTAGCATGCGCCATTCATCTCGCATGGAATAATTTGCATGAATCATTCATGTCGTAAGGTGTGCATTTGAAATGCGGTGAAGGCCGGCAGTAATGGAGAATTAATCAGCACCTTGCCGTGAAATGCGGTGAAGGCCGGCAGTAATGGAGAATTAATCAGCACCTTGCCGTGTAATGAGGTCCTAATTGACCGCCCTAAGTGCTGGAGACCGCACGT
>NW_025947000.1:0-497 GCF_000764305.2 Hyalella azteca | reverse complement strand
CCATCTTCCTTCCCTTATTTGCCTTCCTTCTCTGACATTTTCCTTTCCATTACCTCCAATGTTATTGCTGATGTCTTTGACCTTCCTTCCATTATTTGCCCTCCTGCCTTCACATTCCTCATACTATTCTCTCTTTTGCTGCGATTTCCTTTTTACGATTGAATATTTACACCCGTAATTACTCTCTGTACAAGCGCATGCAACTCACTTTATTTTATATTCTAAGCTTAACCTTCTTTATGGGAATAAAGAAGGTTAGGGTGAAGGTTAGGGTAGGGTGAAGGTTAGGGTTCCCCTAACATTTTCTATTCTCACCTTAACTTTCTCAACTCTCACTCTAACCTTATTTATTCTCAACCTAAATTTTTTTTTTCTCATCCCAACCTTCTCTATTCTTATCCCAACCTTTTCTATTCTCACCCTAACCTTTTCTATTCTCACCCTAACCTTTTCTATTCTCATCCTAACCTTTTCTATTCTCACCCTAACCTTTTCTA
>NW_025946999.1:0-249 GCF_000764305.2 Hyalella azteca | reverse complement strand
ACACTCACACTAACAAATGGATCAAATTGTTCATATAATGACGCACTTTCATACTCACAGCTCGAGCAATGATAGGATACGCCTTTTTGCCGGGCCAAACTGAGTCACGATGACCCACACAAGCAGATGTTGCATGGCTTTTCGGACAAAGCTCCACTTATTTGCACCAGGATGTGCTCTGAGAATTGTGGCAGGAATTTGTAGGGATGTATTAGTCATCCCAAATCCCGTCGTCCCGAATCCCGTCAT
>NW_025946998.1:0-7113 GCF_000764305.2 Hyalella azteca | reverse complement strand
CTTTAATGCCCATTGACAAAATTTTTCTATGTCAAATAGTTTTTGAGTTGTGGGGGTTTTTGTTAAAAAAACGAAAAGTGGTCTAAGTTACCCCGCCGGTCTAAGTTACCCCATTTTACGGTACATAGATAGGAAAAATGTTGTTGTTTAGGCCACTATATTTAGTTTAGCAATATTCCAATTAGTTTCGCTACTATGACTGTTTTACGACATGTCAGAGGTGCGTCCCGAGTTGCCCCGCCAGTCCCGAGTTGCCCCGGTTGACGGTATACGTTTCGAAGATGTATGTTAAACAAATCTACCATTAATAGTAACTTTTGTCTCATATCAATTTATCACAGCCAATTATTTTTACACTGTGACAGCTTGTTTCTTGTTTACCGTTTACAGGACAGATTTTAAAATTACTAATTTCTGAGCAGATCCGAATACGAAATTGCCATGAGCGACAATGAATCAAGTGCGACAGGCGCTGAAGGCTCCGATCTGGAGGACCTGGAAATGGAAGACGCCAAGCTGAGAGAGTCAGACAACACTGAGAAATCAGCTGCAGCAAAAAAAGGTGAGATTTAGAACAGCAACTGCATACATGATTGTATTAAGTCATTTAGAGTTCTGATTAAAGCTCTTTCTATATTCTCAATTATATGAATTCGACAGCTCATTGAAGACCAAGAGGTGAACCGTGAATGACAACAATTTTGAAAAGATTAATACAATAATTCTGGTATTTTGGCTAAATTAAAGAGCAAAGACATTTGAGAACAACAGCTATAAACTGACCATGAGTTATCTGGAATGACTCAGATCAACTGTTCCCACTGGTTAAAGAACTATAGTCTTTTCTATTTTTAAATCGTTCATGAGACAGCACGCACTCAGGATAGCTGATCCACAGTAAAATAGTAGCAATGTGCTTAATTTTTCATGATGATGAATGTGTGCTTGAGTACAGTATGATTAGGAATAAACCTAAATCCCAAAATATATTTATCTTGGTGACCATCTGATGGCTTAAATTGTCAGACTGGAGAAAACTACATCATTGAACACATTCAAATTTAATATTAACTTACTAAAACAGCGGAAAAAATTCATTCATGCTTACAAAAAATTTTACGAAATGGTTGGGTTGTTGTTTTACGGCAAGGTTGTTCTACACAGGTGATCGAAAGCATGGACTTTGCCCCCATTGCGGCCCGTTTTTTGTTGACGCTCGAGCTACTTGATACGACGTGAGCAAAGTCGTCGACCGTCATAGGAATCTAACATCACAGTGTCCATTTGTTGGCCGAGCTGAAACGCCCGGATCGCAAGTGGACAAGTGAGAGGAAGCACTCTGTTTCTTTCCAGTGTTTTTTCCCTATAAAAAGATACCTCTTTCATTTTGCTTTAACATTAGTCCATGAATGATCAGCTTGTTTGCAACAGCATCTTTCTTCTGTGTTCCATTCATTTCCTTCTTTTTATTTTTAGACAAATCTCAGTTGCTGATGAATCCCCCTCCTGCTACTGCTGTGCTGTGCCAATGCTTGAATCTGTAATACAGAAAAATACAAAAATCCATACATACAATAATTTCATTGAGCAGCAAAGCCTTTACGCAATTCAAATAAAGCAATTTATAAAAATGTTCATGAGCATTAGAAAAAGAAACAACGTAAATAAATACAATCGGGAAATAATTAATATATATTTGTTAGAATCGTTCCACCGGACCACCACACGGAAAGATTTGGTAGACATTGCCTGTCATACTAAAATAGTATAATTCAGCGATTCCGGAGTTTCATAGCATATAATTCATCCTGGCGTACGCGTACATACTTACCTGGAATACCTTGATTTTTTTGTTTTATTGGCTTACACTCATTGTTTTATTGGCGTACACTCAGCCACGCTGCATTGAAGCCTCCGGCGTACGCGCTGCACCATCCTGGGTATGGCCCAGGAGTCCAACCAGCGCTCATGCAGTCCCCTTCGCAGGCAGCTCAGACGGTCTGATTGCTCAACTCTACATGTGAGAGTACACTGAAGACATGTGAGAGTACACTGAAGTCAAGTGAGTGGCCCAGCTGTGAAACCTTGTCGGCCACCTCATTGCCATGAATACCAGCATCGCAGCATGGCCTTTTACCCACTGCAGGGTAACAGTCAACACAGGCCAGGGCACAGAGGGTGGATGCAGCGTCGCCAATATATGGGTTTTTAAGCCCTAAGCGTCGCCGGGTAATTTTAAGATGCGTCGCCAGGTAATTTTCAATGAAAAGCCATTTATGCTGAGTAATGAAAAACTATTTACAAGCCACAAACTTATTTACAAGGTTGCATGCACGTGTTACCTCAAATGCGTATATTGTCGACTAAAATAGTAGAACTATTTTAGCTTTCTAAAGTACGGCGCACGGCGCATTTTTTACCAGCATAGTACGGCGCACCGCGCAGTTTGTTAAAATGACAAAATAAATTCCCGCGCACCTGGCACATCTTCCTGACCATGGGGCGGGAACCCATCGTAACTGATTTCCGGGCAAGCTTCACTAGTTCACTGCATCCTGATCCATCCAACATATCGGAAACCTTACTTTTTTTAAATAGTTGGCCAAAGACTGACAAATATATTAAATGCAAGAATTTCAATCTAAATGTGTCGGCAAGATCTTCTGAAGGCATAAATTTTGCTACTGAAGCATCGCCAAAGATCTTGCAAAGTTGCAATATTCATCCACTCTCTGTAGTCTGCACAGTGGAACCCAGGTGCTGAGTGCAGGGCCAGTAGGTGCTCTCAGATCTTATATACGAATAATACGATGAGTGTGCAAGAGGCAAGAGGGGCTTGGGGTTTCAATGGGTTGCAGTGCTGACCTAGAGTCAGAGCACACCACCCACCATGCCAGTGCCTTCTCAGAGATGATGACAAGTGCCTGCAAGATAGCATATAGCTCAGCAAAAAGTACTCTATGCATTGGATGGAGGCGCCAGGCAATAGCCCCCACACTCCGGATGATGTATGTTTTCGGTGAATTTTCCCGCGCATTTTCACTTATTTAAGCTATAGCTGTGCAGTGTGCACAGTTGGCGCAATGTAATGAAAATTGATTATCTTCACGCACGTGTTTGCGCAATCCCGGCCATCTTTATTTTAGAAGACATTTTCTCCAAAGTCATATGGCAACACTGAACACCGTCTGTTTACATTTCGTATGTATAAGTATAACAGCCGCAGTTTACGATCACCGTACGTTCCGTATCCGACAAGGCGGACAACCGGAAGAGTCAGAAGTAACCCGGACATGTCTTACATTTTATTATTGTCAGTTTGACTTGCGTAGTCAAGATACTCGCGTATATTGTCGACTAAAATAGTAGAACTATTTTAGCTTTCTAAAGTACGGCGCACGGCGCATTTTTTTACCAACGTAGTACGGCGCCCGCGCCACTATGCAGAGGGTGGATGCAGCGTCGGCAATATGTGGATTTTTAAGCCCAAAGCGTCGCCGGCCATTTTAAAGATGCGTCGCCGGGTAATTTTTAATGAAAAGCCATTTACGCTGAGTCATAGTGGCAATCGAGAACACGTTTTTTTTTTAGGGTAAACATCCCATTTCTGAACGCAAATTAAGCCTATGCATTGCCGACTAAATTTGTGAATGCGAATGTTAAAAAATCATAATACAATTCATTAAAATCAGACATCAGTTAACAAAAAATCTTAGCTTATACGCAACAGACACCTCTGACTCATACGCTAGTAGAATCGAGGCAGACGACAGTGCATGACTGGAAGCACATGCATCGACAACCTTATGCGGCGCCAGTTCAAATCGCACTGCTGGCTGGCTGCAGGGCGCAGCTGGCAACACATATATCGACAACACGCATCGAGCTATGATTGGCCGTTCGGACTTTAAGTTCATATTTAGCTTAAGTTCATATATAGCTCTTGTTCAGAAAAGAAATAACTGGCGCGTTTGTCATAGCCAGAGACAGACGTTCAAGTGCTTGCCTATCCGGATTTCTCTTCCGGATTCCGCTTTCGATTTAATTCCTGATTTAGAGCAAACACTGTGTTGAGGGGTTTTTCGCAAATGATATGCCGATTTGACACTTTGTGAACCAATTTTTAAGATAAACTTACATGACAAATTTTCATGGCACGTTTTCCACGCGTTATTTTATGAAAATAAAAGCGTTCTTTACCAAATTACAAACAAAACTATTCATTCGCAATGCCCTCGAGTGAATGAACATGTTAAATGATATGAACGTGATAAATGATATGAACGTGATAAATGATACGAACGTGATAAATGATATGAACGTGATTAATGATATGAACATGATTAATGATATGAACACGATAAATGATTAGAACGAGCTAAGTGATATGCTTCTGATAAATTATGTAAACGTTGTAAATGATATGAAAGTGATAAATAATATAAACGTGACAAATGATCAAAACGTGCTAAATGATATGAACGTGGTAAATGATCATTTTTTTCACTTCTTCCTTGCATTAATTAATTTTCCTCATTAAGCCTAAAGTATCACCCAAACTAATTAACTTAGCAAATGTACAAAAAACGGTGATGTTTAGGTTATGATCATTTTTAGCGCATATTCTCATTTATGGAAAAAATGCACTATTGTGCTTGCCATGTCCGTCTGTCTGTCCGTCTGTCCGTCCGTCTGTCCGTGACCTCAAGTTTTCGTCGACGAGAAAATGCGCTCTTTGTCACTCACTGCTGTGAGTACTGAGTTATATTTTTTTCAATTTCACCTTCGTAGCGACTTATACGGTTCTAAATTCGCTGTGAGCATAACATATATCCTATCCTCATGCACAGGCTTTTCGTCTACCTTGAATTAAAGGCGAAATTAAAAAATAATCACGACCTAAACATCAACATTAGTGAAGACGCGTGCAAAGTTTCATCGAGCTGTGCTCATTAGTTTGGGAGATATATAAATACTCGTGTAAACTACTCATGTAAAATACTCATGTAAAATTTACATGTATATACATGTAAATACTCATTGAGCAGTATCGATGTTTTTTTTTATTTTCACGTCCTCTCGTCTTCAATTAAAACGGCAAAAGAGTTGAACCTAACCTAGCCAAACCTAACCAAAACTGTTTAAATTGGGAGAAGAGGAAATATGAAAAAATATGCACGCCACAAAGCAATTGGCATTAAAAACTGTGTATTTATTTTCATAAATATTGATTACGAATTGAATGAATGGGTCGTGTCGAAACGGGATGGCAATAGTGCATGCTAACGCACAAGCAATTTTTTCGATGCTGTCATTTTTAATACCGGTACCTATATTAAGGAAAATTTTTACAAGTAATAACATGTTTGAATAAGCGAACCGATATGACGGTTGCGAATGATTAGAAGGCATGATTAAAAATAAATAATGTTATTATAAATTGTGCCAGGCAAAAATGTTCGCAAGATTATCGGTAAAAACTCAATCTAAGTCAATGCCAATAGGCTAATATGTAGCTGCATGGAATCCTTCGTGTCAAATACCATTCGCTTAACCTGTTAAGCAGTCTGGACAAATAGTTAGATTTTGGATTACCGGGTTAATCGATCGAGTGTCATCAGTGATTGGTTAACCTATCATAATGACTTAACCCCTTGTTGCAGAGGGGTAGAAGAATAATCGTATGTGTATATAGTCGTATCTTGTAGAAGAATAATCGTATGCAGGAGGTTATTCCGTTGTCCAGATTAACGCAGCTTTCCAGGTTTATTCCGGTAGCCCAGTTGACCTTCTCACTTTGTCAGTCAGCATGTATATGATAAATTTTAAGCCTATACAATTTCTGCTATATTTCATTTGCTCCACTTGGTACCAATTACCAACTTAGGTAGCTGGTTAATCTACAACACAAGTTGTAGCTTCATGCCATGCAGCCATAGTGTGTTTTGAATAAGAAATGTCATTGAATTGAAAACAAAACACTTTCAGCCTATTAAATTTTCATTGAAATGTGTTTTTTGACACATGTTAGAAGAATTAAAACACTGTTGGCAACTGATGCCCGAGTGCGACTTCTAGATGGTTCTCGTTGCACGAGCATTGTTTAGTCAATCATCAGGTTTTGCAGAGTGTTTACGACCGCGGCAATCATTCGACAATCTGCAAAAGTATAACTGCTTCTTTGGCGTATCTCCTATTTTTTATCTATTTGGAACGTCTGATCGTTCAAACTCATGTAAGTAAAATCTTATTGACAAATGAAGTTAGTTTGAATGTCACAAGTTGTTTCAATTCGTGATCTACCTATTGCTGCAACGTACACCACAAGATGGACTCACTTGGTGGCAATGCAGAGTTTTTAGACTCTTCCTCAGCACTTATGAGTCGTATAAGTAGACCAGCAAAGTATCATGGACCATTATCATAGATAATAAATTGGTTTAAATCTTGAGTTAATGAGGAAATGAAGAATGAACTGATTCATAAAAATATTAAGTTTGTCACTATCATGAACGTAATTGAGATATTGTATAATTGTACGTCAGAGGTAATCATTAGAGAATTATCATGTCTAATCAACGAAATAAGGCAGTGATGAATAAATATCTGTCCATGATGAATTTTCTAAACGATATGATAATACTTATTGACATAGAGGCGATTTTCCATAAATTTTTCCAAATTCGTTTGGAGAAACGAAGGGCATTTGGTAGACATTGTTGTGTCAGCGGACGCTCGCCACAGTGGCACCAAGCCCATGTGACTTAGCGGCATTAGTACATGATATTTAAATTTGAATGCAAATAGGATTGAAGCACCAACTTAAAAAATTTAATGGTTTACGCAAGCTTCCTAAATTTGTTTAAATATATCGTAAATTACTTCTTTTTAGGATATATTTCAACGATGTCTTCATTTCTGCAGACGTGTGATCGGGCACGAGACCGAAGGCCTATTTATTTCAAATGGCGCCCCCATTAAGAATACTCCAACATCCTCTTCTTAGATTCGCGTTCACCAATGTTGAAGTTGTAAATGAACGGAATCTAAAAGCTAAGTGCCGGTTTTGTTGTTTTGGCAAATCATTTGTGCGTTTTTCCGCAACTAGCAGCT
>NW_025946997.1:0-1676 GCF_000764305.2 Hyalella azteca | reverse complement strand
TATACAATATCCCGACACGATAAGTATCCTGGATACGCGCCCCAACAGCCCCTATATACAATATCCCGACACGATAAGTATCCTAGATACGCGCCCCAACAGCCCCTATATACAATATCCCGACACGATAAGTATCCTGGATACGCGCCCCAACACCCCCTATGTTCAATATCCCGACACCATGACTATCCTGGATACGCGCCCCAACAGCCCCTATATACAATATCCCGACACGATAATTATCCAGGATACGACGCTACCAAGACGGCGGCGCGCCTAAAGAGCGCGTCTCGTCAACAGAAAATTGAGCTTCCGCGGTTATTGTTGAGGTAGAAGCGCCGCACGTTCATGGCATCCCTAACGGGAACCTGATCCTGCTTCTTTATACTCCTAAGTGACAGTCGTCGTATTTATCAATATCAGGAGAACAATTAGCATGCGAAAAGGATGAAGAAATTATGACAATACAGCTGGTGAATACGATACTATTTATTTGAAAGATACTTCATTTATAAATATTTACCTGAAAAGTTCACCGGCGTTATGCCATTGAAGTACTTGAGGTACTTACGTGTACGATGGCGCAGCTTGGAAGTGTTCCCAGTCGCCGTACACTTGAAACAGCTATATATAGTCACCAGGTTCACGCACCAAGATACACAGGTTAGGTACACTTAATACAGCTATACGTATATAGTCACCAGGTTCACGCACCAAGATACACGAGCTAACAATTCACTGCACCA
Organism: Hyalella azteca; assembly: GCF_000764305.2. Taxonomy (NCBI): domain Eukaryota; kingdom Metazoa; phylum Arthropoda; class Malacostraca; order Amphipoda; family Hyalellidae; genus Hyalella; species Hyalella azteca. Next base: position 930 of record NW_025946997.1, on the reverse strand, counting down.
ACACCTCACTCTGAAGACACTTCTGTGAATCTTGCAAGTTTGTGATCAGATCGCGCAACTTAGTGCGTCGCAGATAACGGCTATCAGGGCAGCAGATAACGGCGCATGCCGGCATAGCCGCCGCAACCCCCGACCTCGGTAATCCACTCGCTCGTGTAACAAGTTATAATTTAATTAATTAGCGAGTGGATATCACTAATGCCGACTGAACTGGTGAAGTAAATTCTCTTCTGACGTGAAACCACGAGGATGAATCCACCAGCAGCTGAGGCATGCGTGTTGTATCCACGATACGAGACTGGAACTTACGTGAGGCGTGCCTGTTGTATCCACGATACGAGCCTGGGATTATGTGGGGCGCCCTCGTATTACGAATGATTGACACGCGATGCTGATAAGCGTTAAGTCTGCAAACCAGGGCTGGCGTTGTCGAATTTAATGTAAAAAGCTTTGTAAATTGGAATATATACGACATTTTAATTATTCAAGAATTAACGTACGATGAATCCTGTTTGTAATGGTGTCACTTATTTCTATACAAACTTTTATTAAGGAAATTTTCAAGTGTAACACATCACTCTGAAAGTCATGCGGATGTCAAGTTTTGCTAATGTAATGCATCTGCATTTGACGCAGTCGTTCTTGTGTTGATTGCCGTTCTGAATTTCCAATTTTCGCGAGGTGCGGCGGTGAGGACAGCGCCACAAAGGACAAAGTTGTATTTTTCAATGTGATCCTTCAGGAATACCCATTGCCCGTATCGAGGCTACTGCGATGATTTGTTCAACCTTCATCGACAACTGCAACATCGCCTGAGAATTTACCATGGCATGAGCTCGTAAAAGTAGTAGACCTCTTAGGGTACCGGAGATTGATTCTTCCTGCAGTAAAACCTTGTCTTCTTACAACAGAACTATGCCTTCAGGCAAC
>NW_025946996.1:55630-108731 GCF_000764305.2 Hyalella azteca | reverse complement strand
TTGGGAGAAGCGGCCAATCTGCCGTTGCGCGCTCATAATCGCCCTCCACGCCGATAAACAACGGCGCCACGGCCTTAAATTTTAACTGGGATGTCCGTTTGCTGAAAATAAATACCATATATCATGTTAGTATACTTAGAAGAGCTGCACGACAGAAAGGTAGCACCTCTGGATGAAATGGATGAAATTCAAAAGATCGCACAACAACACATCAAAACCTTTTGTAACTTAGGGCTAAGGTTACACCTTATAATAATAAATAATAATAGCGGTTTCAGCGTTTAGTAGGCCATAGGCCTGCCGCCGATTCTAAACATCGCAGAACATTCACAGCATTTTCGAACTCGAGTATGAACATCTTCAATAACAGACTAGACGAAGCTATGCAGGAGCATATGTTCAGTCTTAAAATGCCTAGCAAATTACGGACCAGGCAATAAGTCCAGCAGCTATCTCAATCAATCGTCAGCTATGGAAAGATCGGGTTNTCTGCAACTTTGATACCACGATGAAAAACTTCTCAGTTACAAATGCTAATTCAATTTTTGAGTGTGTCCAAAGCAGACTAATTTCTCAAATCTTCAATTGCCACCAAACCTTTCTTAACCGAGGTAAGATCTCGTGTATCTGTACCGTTGATACCACCATGAAAAACTTCTCAATTACAAATGCTAATTCAGTTTTTGAGTGGGTCCAAGCTGTCCAGAGTGAAGTCCTGATCTGCTGTGCCAAACGACAAGCCTCGACTGAAGCCAGCCTGAGCAGTAACAAGTAATAAGTTTCATGAACTGAAAACCATGGTTGAACTATACAAGGTTGACCCACGAGAAGTTCCGTCTTTCAGTTCGGATTTCTTGTTACGTCACGTAGATCGAGAAACGTAAACAAACCCATCATTCCCATGACGGATTGGTTGACTGGTTTGATCGCATTTCGGTGATTGGTTAATGCCCGTGACGTCACTGAGATCAGTGACGTCACAGGCGAACAACGAACTACATCCGCAAAAATGGGCTTCTGATGGGTCAACCTAATACTAGCTCAACCATACCGCGTTGTGCATCACGCCGGACGTGATATACCAAGTTACTTGCTTCCATCATCACCGGCGTTGATCAGGAACAGCGCGGGAAACTCGGAGGGGTCATGCAGTCCAAACCTTCTGGAATTTGGCACGAAATTTCTTAGCGCAGAGCGCTAAACGAATGCGAAGCGGACAAAATCAATTATGACCACTCTTGCGGGAGCGTAGTGTGTAATTTTTAATTAGAATCAAATCGGTTATAATTAAAAACGGTTGATATATTTGCGCCCAGAGAGGACCGACTACGCACGATCGCCAAGTTCACAACCGGTATACATTACCATATATATATATAATATAATAGCGGTTTCAGCGTTATTACTTTATTAGGTCGTAGGCCTGTCGCCGATTCTTAACATCGCAGAACATTCACAGCATTTTGCGGTCTCGAACGCGCAACTCACTGCTACAGTTCTTCTGTGCTTAACCGCCCGGCCTCCTTGCCGATTCTGACCAGAAACTGGCGCACAGAGCTGGGATCGAACCCGCGCCTCTCTGCGCCAATCTTGGTACTCTGAACTTTAACCACTGGGCCCCCCTGCCCATACCATAATACCATAGATAGATAATATATACCATAGATAGATAATACCATAGATACTGGGCCATACCTGCCCATAATACCATAGATACTTTACCAATTCACCAGTATAGTTTATCAATTCTTGTAATGCTATCAGTATACCAGACGTGAATTTAGTTAATAATTACTTCATGTTAAGTCATGTCTTTAATGTTAATTACTTGGTGTCCATGTTTGGCAGATTGTCATGTCTGCCGATGGCGCCTCCTGGAGCGGTGTGTTGCATGTGGGACTAGTCCAAAATCTCAAGGAAACAAACAAGCGATAACGAGCTAACTTTCATAGGCATTTCACAACATAAGGCATTCAATTTTCACTTTTTGTAAAATTTAGTATTATAACTAATAATAAAAGCAATTAAATCCCGGATGAACTCTTAAATCGTTTAATTTTTCTATGCATTCCGAATATAATAGATAACTAGTATATGGATAAAGGATCTCCGAATGTAAACATCTTATCATCTATGATTCTCCTGCGCCAGTGTTACGATCAGCTGGCTAAAACTTGGACTATTAGGAGAGTTTAACAAGAAATCATTATGCATTAAAGAGACTTAGTAGCCGATTGATGGCTCATTATTTCTGTTTATGTCTTTTATCTGCTGAAAGGCATGTTTTCTGCGTTACGTAAATTAACTAATCGCGCCACTTCCGATGGAGGAGGTGGAAACCTACCTGCTCCTGCTGGAGGAGTTCAAACGATGGCTGCCTCATTACAGCGACGGTTTGCAAGAGGGGTTCAATATAACAGTGAGTGCTTTCGTGTTAGGTAGGGATTCCATTCAATATTTTATAGTCATGAAAAGTCCACTATACTCTAACATAGCCATATGTTTTTTTTAATCCCAATCTTGGTCCACAATTCTGAAAAATTTTGTAGTGGCTGCATGTGAATTAGAAAAAAATCCTATTCTTGTAGTAAATTTTATACTTCTTGAGAGCTTTGTCTTAATTCTTTTAGAAAGAATAGATTATTGTTGCATTTTTGTGTCTGCATGTAACTTTTAAAAAATAGCCATGAAATGATTGTTTTTATTTAGTTGTCAATTGTCATTTACAAAATTTTTTAATTTAATAGGTATTCCAGCTTAGATCTTCTGGTAATAGGCTGGTTTATTGTACAGAATTTTCAAAAAACTATTCTACCTTTAAAGCTTTAATTTACCATCTTGCAAGAGATTTGTAAAAATTCTAAGTATAAATGCATTATTTTTCCTATTTCTCAGGAAAATGAATTTAAAAATGTCAAAAACAGATGAAATTGACTAAAGCATGCCATAGGCAGGAACTCAGGAAGGTGTGCTAGGTGCACAGGAATTTATGTTATCATTTTTTCAATCTTCACGATGCACTGTAACATTTGAGAAAAAATGCGCCTTGCTCCATAACTAAAATTAGTTCAAACACGGGTGCACAGCTACAAGTACACCACCATAACACCTTAGTCATGTGGCCTACACACCTATACTAGTTCAGAAAAGTCATACTTTTTTGTTTTTTCCAAAGTATTGTGTCTATTATATCATATCATTTCAGTAGGTATGAAATCTTGCTGCTCTAATGTAATGTATTTTTGTTTGATAGAAAACAATTTTGGTTCACAAATGTGTCATTTCATCAAATTTTCAACTTGTGCAGTTTAGTACCATGCTTATGTTAACACCTTGACTACGATTGCTTCATCTTGTACTATTATTTCATTTTTGAACTTTTTTTAAGCAGGGTTGCCAGACAGTCATTTTTTCTGGACAAATTCCATGATTTAGTTTTTCTCAATTGCGTTGGCCAGCTAGAATTTATGATAGGGGTACTTCCTAATTAAATTTTAAATACCGTACTGCAAAAAGAAAATAAATGGAATTTTTATAGCAGAACCTACAAATAAACTAGTATACATTGAATTATCAGCCTTTTTTGTTCTCGGGTTTGGCTGATTTTAGGCAACCTGAATTATGTACCACTACCTCCTGGAGAAATACATGTCGTGGTACGCATATGTACCAATACGTAGTCAACGTGTTAAAATATCCTACATAATGATCAATGAGTGAACCCAAAATGGATGCATCCAAAGTTGTTGATTGCATAGTTGCTGTCATGTCCAACTAACTGCATTATTTCTTCAGCAAAAACATAAACAATACTACATTATCACATGTTCAATCAGTTCTAAAGTTAAGATGAATGTTCTTATTGCTGTTCCTAGTGTAAAATTATTGATTTTAGGATAATTCAAGAATTGGAAAATTCATTTACAAAATTTAGTGTAAAAAATCTAATTTTAAAAATTAGATAATTTAGTGCATTTTAATTAAATCTAGTGCATTCTAATACAATCTAATGTGCTACGTATAATGCAATATATTGCAGTTTAATTTGTTCTGGTGCATTCTAGTCTGTTCTAATGCATTTTAATGTGTTCTAATATGTTATAGTGCCTTCACTGCCTTCTAATCTGTTTTAATGTGTTTTAATGCATTATAATCTGTTCTAATCTATTAATCTGTTTGCTATATCTGTTGCATTATCTACTGTGTTCTAATGCAATCTATTGCATTCTATTGCATTATACTGTGCGCTTGTGCCCAACCTAACTAAACCCAACCAAACCTAATGTTAGACTTGGGTTGAGTTTAATTAATTTTTATTGTGAGAGATTTAATTGTGTTGGGTTGAATTTGATTTGGTTGAGCTGATTTGGGTTGTGTTTGATTGTATTGAGTTGAATTTTGTTGGGTCAATTTGGGTTGGTTTGAATTGGATTGGGCTGTTGTTGTTGGATTGAATTGTGATAAGTTGATTTGTGTTGCGTTAGATTGGGTTAAAGTGGGTTTAATCTAATTAGATTGGGTTGATTTTGGTTGGGTTGGATTGGGATGAGTTTATTTGGGTTGGGTAATATTTGACTGAAGTTGGTTTGGTTGATTTAGGCTGGGTTGAATTTGGTTGGGTTGAAGTGGTTTGGATTGAATTGAGTTGGGTTGAAGTAGGTTGGATCAAATTTGGTTGGATTGAATTGAGTTGGGTTGAAGTAGGTTGGATTAAATTTGGTTGGGTTGAATAGGGTTGGGATGGATTGGTTAATGAACTGATAGATTCATTTCTTCCTGCAGTGAAATTGGTCATACGAGGAGATCGAAATGTTGGCAAGACTTGTCTCTTCCAGCGTCTCCAGGGCCGCCCTTTCATTGACGAGTACTCACCCACTGATGAAATTCAGGTGGCCTGCATCCAATGGAACTACAAAGCCACAGATGATGTGGTGAAAGTGGAAGTCTGGGATGTTGTTGACAAAGCTAAGAAAAGAAAAAAGGTCTGTTACAGCTGCAACAAGTGATTAGCATACCTTTTCAAAACTTTTGCTGATGTGCTTATTAAAAACTCACTGAAAATAGTATTATAAATATTAACTCAAGAACCATAAAGCTTGGGGCGAGGTCATAACTTATCATTCTGAAACTTTGGAGGAAAAATGTCCATTATCCAAGCTTATCATCTCACGCTCAGAGGCTACATGAACTTGAGCCAAATATAACTGATATGGGTAAAATCAATGGAATTAAATGTTTAGTTACAAGCTTATTGAGGTAGTATATAGTGAATACATTCAAAAATGCACATTGAAGAAAAATTCAAATGACAACATTAAAACTGTTAGAATCCCATGTTTTGAGGCTAAAAATAAACAAAAACTTAAAAATAAATTTGGCAGTAAAACCATCACCCTGAACTCTTGTACCTACATCAAATTAGTTTGATAAGAATCATTTAAAGTGAAAATTTTTAAGGAAAATATGATATTGCCACAAAAATTGATAAAATTTAACTTGTTATCATTTTGGAAGAGCTTCAGTCAGCAACACACAGTGCTATGTTCAGTTTGATTTATTTAGAGTATAGTAGGTATTTAATATCAATTCAAAAGACTGATATTCCAATGAAATTTGATTTATTTCTATCTGGTCTTAAAAGATATTGAATTGCTTGTACCGTAGTAACTGAGAAGACCAACTTAATTCATAGAATCTAAAGGCTAAAGTTCTAGTTATCTATCAAAATGAATTTTCGTAAGAAGAAATTTTTTACCTATCTAGAATAGGTAAAAAATCTAGATGTAAAAAATCTAGGCCTATGACTTGTAGAAAGCATGCAATATAATTTTTGTTCTGTAGTCTGATACAACATTTTCTGAATTATTGTGAAATAATTTTTGCTTCAGGTTGATGGCCTGAAACTTAGCAATGTGGAAACAAGTCCAGAAAATGAAGATGAAGGGGTGGCTCTGGATGCAGAATTTCTTGATGTTTACAAGGGAGCGAATGGCGTCATCCTCGTCTTTGATATCACAAAGGCTTGGTGAGTTTAATGTGTGTAAAGAGATTGCAGCATCCATGTCATTGATGCTACAGCTGTTTTTCGTATAGGTACTGTAAAAGGTTATGTTCAAGAGCCATAATAGAGCTCTTGATCAATCATATATCTAAATAAATATCAATTTTGCCATCTAATGAGGCGCAAAAGCTGTGCACCAATCTAGTGATGAGTGACCATAACTAAGCTTTATTTTGCAAAAAGCACTAAAAATTTAAGAGACTTCCTTTCAGCTTTCTTATACAATGCTAAAGTGATAGATAACCTTCAATTTGTTTGTGACAGATGACCCAGTCAAGATCATAATTTAATGTAACATAGCTAGAGATGTATGAGGATAGAATGTTATAACATTGCTTGGTATGCATGATAATCTCTGAATTTTCATCAAGACAGTGCCTAGCCAGTGTTGCTGGTAGTGCTGAACTAGACAGTGCAGAGCCTGTGTTGCTGGTAGTGCTGAACTAGACAGTGCAGAGCCTGTGTTGCTGGTAGTGCTGAACTAGACAGTGCAGAGCCTGTGTTGCTGGTAGTGCTGAACTAGACAGTGCAGAGCCTGTGTTGCTGGTAGTGCTGAACTAGACAGTGCAGAGCCTGTGTTGCTGGTAGTGCTGAACTAGACAGTGCAGAGCCTGTGTTGCTGGTAGTGCTGAACTAGACAGTGCAGAGCCTGTGTTGCTGGTAGTGCTGAACTAGACAGTGCAGAGCCTGTGTTGCTGGTAGTGCTGAACTAGACAGTGCAGAGCCTGTGTTGCTGGTAGTGCTGAACTAGACAGTGCAGAGCCTGTGTTGCTGGTAGTGCTGAACTAGACAGTGCAGAGCCTGTGTTGCTGGTAGTGCTGAACTAGACAGTGCAGAGCCTGTGTTGCTGGTAGTGCTGAACTAGACAGTGCAGAGCCTGTGTTGCTGGTAGTGCTGAACTAGACAGTGCAGAGCCTGTGTTGCTGGTAGTGCTGAACTAGACAGTGCAGAGCCTGTGTTGCTGGTAGTGCTGAACTAGACAGTGCAGAGCCTGTGTTGCTGGTAGTGCTGAACTAGACAGTGCAGAGCCTGTGTTGCTGGTAGTGCTGAACTAGACAGTGCAGAGCCTGTGTTGCTGGTAGTGCTGAACTAGACAGTGCAGAGCCTGTGTTGCTGGTAGTGCTGAACTAGACAGTGCAGAGCCTGTGTTGCTGGTAGTGCTGAACTAGACAGTGCAGAGCCTGTGTTGCTGGTAGTGCTGAACTAGACAGTGCAGAGCCTGTGTTGCTGGTAGTGCTGAACTAGACAGTGCAGAGCCTGTGTTGCTGGTAGTGCTGAACTAGACAGTGCAGAGCCTGTGTTGCTGGTAGTGCTGAACTAGACAGTGCAGAGCCTGTGTTGCTGGTAGTGCTGAACTAGACAGTGCAGAGCCTGTGTTGCTGGTAGTGCTGAACTAGACAGTGCAGAGCCTGTGTTGCTGNAGAAGAGGAAAGCCACCAACAACATTCCGTCTGCTGCAGTTTCCCCTTCTGCACCTGCTGCTCCTCCTGCAAAGCCTCACCCTCACGCCCCTCCTGCATCAGTGCTGTCTCTTATACACATCTAGATGTGTATAAGAGACAGCAGCAGGACCATTCCATGCAAGCTAACGTGTAATTGGTTCACCAGACCAGAGGGCTCAGCAGGACCATTCCATGCAAGCTAACGTGTAATTGGTTCACCAGACCTGAGGGCTCAGCAGGACCATTCCATGCAAGCTAACGTGTAATTGGTTCACCAGACCTGAGGGCTCAGCAGGACTATTCCATGCAAGCTAACGTGTAATTGGTTCACCAGACCAGAGGGCTCAGGCGAGGTGGTGGTATGCGAGTCGTCCATGAAACTTTTTTGTCTTGTGTAATCTGAATATGTTCCATGATATGTTCCTGATATGTTCCATTTCATGCAAGCTAACGTGTAATTGGTTTACCAGACCAGAGGGCTCAGGCGAGGTGGTGGTATGCGAGTCGTCCATGAGGAACGGCTTTGGGCTGAAGCTGGTGCACAGGTTCCTGAACCTGCCTTTCCTGGCCCTGCAGCGGCACACTCTCCTGGGGCTGCTGCGCACCAACGCCTGCGACGCGCGCGCCACCATGCAGGAGCTCGAGGCCTGCCAAGAGACCGAGGAGGCCGACTATGACAGGTCAGAGCCATGTCCATGTTATCTTATCTTACAAAATGTCCATTAGTTTGATAAAATTATTATTTATAACTGACACCATGCAGGAGCTCGAGGCCTGCCATGAGACCGAGGAGGCCGACTATGACAGGTCAGAACCATGCCATGTTATCTTATCTTACAAAATGTCCATTAGTTTGATAAAATTATTATTTATAACTGACACCATGCAAGAGCTCGAGGCCTGCCACGAGACCGAGGAGGCTGACTATGACAGGTCAGAACCATGCCTGTGTTAGGTACTACACAGAAGTCCTAGATTTTTATCTTATCTTACAAAAGTTCATTAGTTTGATAAAATTATTGGAACTGATTGACATAAATGCTGGCTTTGCACGATAAGCATTGACTATGCTGCATGAATGCCAGCAGCTGGAATTCAAATCTGGGCTGGGATTCTGTGTAGAAATATCTTATACGCTTTGAATATCGAGTTTCTGTTTGAATGAAAGCTTAGATTATTACATTCAGGGATGACAATGATGACAACTCGCTGTTCCACTAGTGTTGTTCTGATTACAACGCGCTGCACTAGTGTTGTTCCACTAGTGTTGTTCTGATTACAACGCGCCGCAACACGCGCTGTTCCACTAGTGTTGTTCTGATTACAACGCGCCGCAACACGCGCTGTTCCACTAGTGTTGTTCTGATTACAACGCGCCGCAACACGCGCTGTTCCACTAGTGTTCTGATTACAACACGCTGCAACACGCGCTGTTCCACTAGTGTTGTTCTGATTACAACACGCTGCAACACGCGCTGTTCTACCAGTGTTGTTCTAACTCCTGTTCACATGTCACAGGTTCATGGACCGCCTGAACGAGAAGAGGAAAGCCACCAACAACATTCCGTCTGCTGCAGTTTCCCCTTCTGCACCTGCTGCTCCTCCTGCAAAGCCTCACCCTCACGCCCCTCCTGCATCAGTGCGTGCACCTAAACCAGCACCTGCAGCAGCAGCAGCAGCAGCAGCAGCAGCAGGGGCTCCTGTCGTGCAAGCAGCGGCTACTTCGTTGCCAGTTCATTCCGGCGAGTGTAAACGTGAATTTATATCCGTGATTATATACAATCAAAAAATGAAAATTAAGAAACAAGATTTTACGCAAGTGACAAAAATGTCGACATGTTACTAGTATTTTTTCGTGATATTTTATTGAGGACATTTGTATCAAAATATTGAAACTGTAGTACTTGAAAAAGATTCTTGCTTGCTTCTACTCAGATTTGCTGAACTTCCATGCATGACATGCCATTAGTGGGGCTTTCTTTGCCTACCCTTTATTGTTAACTTCTAACCTTGGCAACTTTATTCTCATTCTGATTCTATAAGACTATGAGAGTCAGGCTTATGTTGTTTTTCTGAACATTTTCCTCGCACAGCGGGCAAAAAACTTGTGCCATCGAGCGTTCCGACCACCGCGGCCTCCACTACCACTACAGCCACCAGATCAGTCAATGGCAGACTAGAGGAAAATATTCTACGTTGTAACGTATGCTTGTAGTTCGTTCACTCTGATTCAATCCACTACCAGATGAAGATTTCGTTTCATTTTCTACGTGAACTATCAGGCCAAGTAGCCCCTGCATGCCGGTGAACTAGCATTGCAATCTAGGATGCTCTAGGAACTCTCTTGGAGGAGAGGTCGAGTTCCTGTTCGTGAGGTTCCCGAGCCGTAGAAAATCTTACAGCGGAAAGTCCTTTTCGCCTCCCCGCAAGTCCTGGCAGGTATGATGTATCATGTGCCAGGAGAATCCTTACGAGACGGCGGAAATGCGGCTTTACGGGATTAGTGGGTGTCAGGGCGGAAATTATGACGGAAGACGTGCCTGAAGCTGCAGCAAACTTCTTGGCAGTAGAGAAGTTAACTCACTATTAACGTACTCCTTCGTGTACGGTAATAGAAGGGAATGGATATGTTGGTAAGAGGCAGAACGCCAACCTGCTTCTTCAGTAGCAGCACAGCTAGCAGGCCACGTTGAGGTGATCGGAGGCCACAATCTAGGACAAAAAGATAGTTTGATCAAAGCGGCGGTTGACGCGAGTCGGCCGTCGAAGGTGGAACCGGCGTGATCCCGGTTGGAACCTGGGGAGCGAAGGAGGGCACTTGTCGATGGCTCGGTATGCCGCTGTGCTACAAGGCCGAGGTGGTGAATGAGGCTACTGCGTTGGTTAGCAGGAACCGCCCCAGGATCTTAGCCTCTAGACAGCTGATAGGGATAAGGCAGTGGGGGAGCCCTGCTCACCAGTAGGAGTGGATTATAGTTTATGGGATAATTTAACCGTTGCGGATAACTTATTGAGATGAAAGTTTAATTTTGGTGTTTTTTGTGATTATTTGTTCGTTAAATATGTGAAACATGCATAGAGTTAATATGTAATTAAGGCAAAGGTGCAGTCAAACAATCTTACTAATATGGAACATCGGGCAGGGGTGCAGTCGGTGGAGGAGTTCGTCGCTGACGACGGGGGGCTGGACCCGACCTTCCTGGCAGACGAAGGCAGCCCTGCGGTGACAGCTGCTGTCGGCGGAACTGACAGGTGAGCGCAACTGACTGTGACAAAGTTGATTTTCTCTTCGGTTTGTCTGGCGCACAAATATGTGGAAGGTCCAGGTAATTTCTGTTCTTCTCGTGCAAGTGGAAAGTTTCACCTCTTCCACAACCTGGGCCGGGCTGGAACAGATTGCTATCATTGCATGCACCACACTTCAGTATCCCCTCTTCCTTGTAGCTCGGACGACGAAGGCAGTCCGGACAACCCTCTGGTGGCCGAGTTTGCCGAGGACCTGGACGCCAGCGACCTCACGGGCGTTGTTACTAACGCCAGCCTCCTTAATTACGGCGAGGTGGGCGCCAGACTCTCAGCCAGGAGCGACAAAACTGAAAAATGTTCTTCCACGCGAGCCTCTGACTCGTTAGGTGTCGGTGCAGCGCAATACGACACAGACAACTCGTGCAGCGACCCTGCGCATGCCAATCAACATTGCTCAGCTGATGTCACCAATCGTAGCTCGTCCTCGAGCGTCCACTCCTGCACTAACCTCTCCCTTAAATCAGACGCTAAGTCGTCGTCAATAAGCGCGAGCTTCGAAATCGTGCCTGGCGCTCGACTGGGCAGATTATGTCGCAAGGAGGAGCAAGGCGGGGGTTTGGGGACCCAACTCAATCCCTGTGAAGGGGACAGCGACAGTGATGCTGGCCATGTCGTCATCGCAGGATACTCTTCTGATGTGGAGATAGAACCCGTCATCCCCCAGGGCTCATCTGCTGCTGACACTCCTGACGCTGGCGTCACGGGGCCTGACGTCAGCACCATCGACTCGTGGCTCTCTGCGGCAGGTAAAGCAACTTTACACTATTTTGCTTTAATGAATTATTTCGTGAGAGACGTCAGTAGACCGTTTGTCTACTGACGGCAGCCAACCCAACCTTCCCATACGAATAACATAGATGATTCACGGCTCCGTAGACAAAGAGTTAACTCTTGGTCAGCTGATGGTAGCTCATATCTTCAGGCTTTCTGGTACGATTAGCCTATTCGCTGCAGCAACCGTCCCGTTAGGTACCGTTAACGTATTTGTGGACAAACAACTAAGTTGTTCGTTCGTTATCCATGCTCTATTATTTACTTGCGGACGTTCTGCAGCTGATGTTTTCCCTATCGATAAATACGTTAGAAAATCGGTTATCACGTCGCCTACACAGAAATTGTAATTTTTAAAGTAATAAACCATATTTAATGCCCGGTTATTTTTTTTTTGTATTGAGATGTCGGCGAATGAGAAGAATGTTTCCTCTTTGTAATGCAGAATTTGTTAATCAATTCTGATTTTGGGGACATCTAAAACCGAGAATATTTTCTTTCAGTCATGACGTGAGTCAGAAATTGGTTAGTTTTTTTTTATTCTTGAATGAAAAAGAAATAAAACGTTTCATCTCCCGCAGGAAGTGAACCCCGAAGTGTTGCGTCGCCCCCCACGGCAGATCTCAACGCCCCTCCCCCCGCCAGTCCTGAAGCAAACAAGAAAAAGAAGAAGAAAACTTCGTCCAAAGACCATGAGGTGACATGTAGTGTAGACCCCACGAGGTGACCATGCAGTGTAGACCCCACGAGGTGACATGCAGCGTAGACCCCATGAGGTGACCATGCAGTGTAGACCCCACGAGGTGANTACACATCTAGATGTGTATAAGAGACAGGTGTAGACCCCACGAGGTGACCATGCAGTGTAGACCCCACGAGGTGACCATGCAGTATAGACCCCACGAGGTGACGATGCAGTGTAGACCCCACGATGTGACCATGCAGCTTAAGTTGCCAGACATCATCGCGGAGTTGCATTTAAGTCTATATTTTCTGGCTTTCCTTTATAAATTCATATAAATCTTATTAAATTGATAAAAATCCAAGCTGATTCCATGCTGTATGATGCAAGCTTTCCACCTGGTATCAGTTAACCGCACAAATATCATGCAATTCTTTTTTCAGTTCGTAGCGAACATTTAACTTTGCTGTCTTAACCAATCCTTGTTCACAAATTAGATGAAACTCAATCTCGATCACGGCTGCTGAACGAAAGAAGCTGACTGTCACGTGAATATTTCATTAATGTTAGCTGTTTGTCACACGATTAAAATTAATTAAAATAATTAATTAATGGTCTCGGGCGTCGCTTTAATTCAAATCTAAAATCTTTTTACTTTTGACTGTTGGCAAAAGTAAAATCTTTTTACTTTTGACTGTTACTTTTACTTTTGGCGCTGACGGCTCTGTTTGATTGAATTGGATTCTTTCATTTTTTCATTGGAATGCAAATTTAACATCATGAGGCCGTGCTATCAAACTTAATACACTTCACAAGTTATCAGCCTAAGTACACCTAGCGGTTTTTTCCTCGTCTGCGAAAAACGCATCTCGGTGAAAAATCTAATAATTCAATTTTATCTGTAATTTTGATGTGATTTAATGAAGGAATCTTAGAATGTAAATTTCTTTCTTGTTTCAGAACGAAGACGGAAGCTCTAAGAAGAACAAGAAGAAAAGTAAAGACAAAGACAAGATTAAACACTCCGACAAGAAGAAGAAGAAGAAAAAGAAGGAGAATGAAGTCGAGAACAACAGTGAGGTGGAGGACGAGAATCTCGAAGATTTTCTCAACAGACGAGACATCGACGAGGCCTATGAAGCTTTATAAAATTTGATAATTTTAGAGGATATTCTGGCTCAGGCGGTGGGAGCTTCGTTAGGCTTGAGGCTTCTTAGGCTCTTCTCCGGCTCTTCTCTTAGGCTCTTCTCCGGCTCTTCTCTTAGGCTCTTCTCCGGCTCTTCTCTTAGGCTCTTCTCCGGCTCTTCTCTTAGGCTCTTCTCCGGCTCACGTATACGTGAGCAGGAGGCTGAGGCGTGCGCTGCGACGAGGGCCTATACTTCCAGAAAAAGTTAAGAGGTCGTAAGTTCATCAGCCAATCATTGACGGCCTTTCAAGCAAAATCCACCAATCATAGACAAGAAAATAGAGCGTAAGCGCTTACGTTCACTTAGCGAGTTTTGAAAGTATGGAACCAGGGCCTATACTCTCAAAAAAATTCAAGTGATCGTAAGTTCATCAGCCAATCATTGACGGCCTTTCAAGCAAAATCCACCAATCATAGACAAGAAAATAGAGCGTAAGTACTTACGTTCACTTAGCGAGTTTTGAAAGTATGGCCCCTGGTCTTCCTAAGGCGTTCACCGCGAGAAGATCTTATCTAAATTTTCCTTGAAAATAAAGTTCATGTGTAAACATTTAATTAATCTCAGCTTTCTGCCCCAGTTAGACATAAAATTATCGTATTATGAAACACATCAATGACATGCAGTGTCATCGCTAGGCGCCATCATCAAAAATGATTATGATGGTTGTTTGGCTAATTGGACTTGTAATTAAGGGGCCATTATGAGAAGTTAATTGTTTTTATTTGGCCTGTTGTGGACTATGATGACTTGCATTTTCAAACTTGCGTAGAAATTAGCGGCAATGCCCCACTAATCTTGGACAAAAGTCAATTGACGAACTTTTTGGGCTACGTTCCTGGCGACATCTGACTACATCTAGAACTGTTAATGCGTGGCTGCAATGTTTACATTCTTCATGTAGACGCTCACGGACAATTCTGACAAAATGTGCAATCACAGTGTATTGTATTACAGGGGATTTTACAGTTATATCATTATTGATTTCTTTCCACATGTGCATTCAAATCCTTATTCATTTCCTTCGATATGTGCATTAAAATCCTTATTCGTTTCTTTCGGACGTCCGAAGTCTCGGCAGTTTGAAGTCTTCACAATTATTGTTGCACAGGCTTGAGTTCTAACATTTATATGTATCACTATATTATTATTTAAATTGGTTCCGTTATTTTTATATGATTTGTTTTTACTGATATGTGATTTAAATTGTTAAAACTTGTGTCGCTAGCTTGTTGAAATATTTATAAATTAGCTACCATCGTATTAGTTATTTAAAGTACATAAATCGAACATCATGAACAACTCTGTGTGGCTACTTCTATTTAATTTGTTAATTTGTCTACTTCTAATTTGTTATATTCGCGCGAGCGGCGACGATACTGAGTTGACGTTCATTGAGACGTCACAGACAGCCTCAGGGACACCGTTAACCCTTTGCCGCCAAACTGGACTTTTGAGTCGCCTTTCGAAAAAACACCTGTATTGGAAATATGTCATTTTTCGAAAAATTCTCAGGAATAAAGCCGTCGACTTTTCTGTTTTACATATGTGTACCAAGTTTCAAATTGATCTGTCTGTAAATAATCGAAATAAAATTTGACCCAGGCGCTCCCCTTAAGTCAGGCAGTAAAGGGTTAATTGTCTCCACGAAAACCCTCATGTGTCTCCACGAAAACCCTCACGTGTCTCCATGGAATTCCTCACGTGTCTCCACGGAAACCCTCGTGTGTCTTCACGAAAACCCTCATGTATCTCCACGGAAACCATCATGTGTCTCCACGGATACCCTCTTGTATCTCCACGGAAAGCCTCATGTGTCTCCACGGAAACCGTGGACATCTGCCGCAAGGGCCACTCGAAGTCTCGTTAGCGTCGATCAGCCGGCGCAGTGGACGCTCTGAACAAGTGCCGAATTGTTTTTGATGTGCTTGTTTTAATGGTGGATTTAACGGTCTGTGTGGCCTGTCGTAAGATTCACAATAGAGGCAAAATCCGTGTGGCGTGTCGTAAGATACACACTAGCTCCACGCTTCGTGTAGCGTGCCATATGCTACAGCTACAAGTTAGCGCAACAATTGTTGGCCCCGCGTGGTCGCCTCTTGTGCGGCCACATTTTATAGGAGGAAAAAAGTTCATGAGATTTGCAAATTGGCTGGAGGATGTTATGCAGTAACCTATGTTGAGTCTTGAAATGACTAGCACCTTACGGACCAGGCAATAAGTCCAGCAGCTATCTCAATCAATCGTCAGCTATGGAAAGATCGGGTTCCAAAGGCCGGATCCCTTGTGGAATCAAGTCACGGAAAGTAGGTACAAGAATCGGCAACAGGCCATGGGCCTATTTCTTCAATGCCGGCACTTCTATTCTAAATAGCTGACATAGAATCAATTTAAACATTACTTTTGGACTCCGTTGTTGCCGATTATTCTGGTATAGAATTATTTTGGACATTGATTTTGATGTCAGTTAATAATATAATGACTTCATTATTATTGAGGTCACACTGCAAATTTAGTGAGAAAGGCATCTAGTTGTGACATCCGATCAATTGTTTTCTCAATGAATAATTACAAAATAATTTTAAGTAAGAAGTAGCTTTATTAATTGAGTGAGTGATGAGACTTTCGTGATGAAAGGCGATCAAATGACGCTCTAGGTTGGCGTGTCTTGCCATGAACGTCCGCCACTCACATCCAAAATGCATCGGTAGCTTCCCTTCGTTAAGCCGAGGAAATTCTTATGCCGAGCGCACGACTTGAATTTCCTCGGCTTTATTCACTCAACATCAAAGAAGGGAATTTTTTTTATAATTGATTTTAAGACTTCGGGTATATTCATACCCGAAGGGAATTTTTTTTTTCATAATTGATTTTAATTGATTGATTGATTGAATTTTTTTTATAATTGATTTTAAGACTTCGGGTATATTCATACCCGAAGTCTTAAAATCAATTTAAAAAAAAATTCCCTTCGTTGATGTTGAGTGAAAAAAGCCGAGGAAATTCAAGTCGTGCGCTCGGCATGAGTTGCTTGATTGCAGGCAATAACCATGGACCGTGCGATCTACTATGACCCGTATTGCGCTATTGTTCTATCGCACCAGTTACAGATTAGAAAATATTAAAAAGCTGCAAATATTGTAATAATCTAAGTTTTCATGGAAGCTGAAGTATTGAAAACTTCGAGAACATGTCAGAACAGCTGAGCAGCGTATCCCTTGCGATGAGGATAGCTTGTAATTGTTACTGTCCTGTAAACGCTTTACCGAAACCAAACTAGTTTCGGATGAAAATTTTATTTTAAAAACTAATTTTGTGGATAACGAAGAATATGATTTAATTGTCTCAACAACCTCCGTTGCGCATAATTAGTTATGATATCTTTACTCTTTTTCTAATGAAATATTCGTTTTGTATATTTCGCTATCTTCTATATGACTGCTGCCGCTCATTTCACTGTTAATTAAATAAAAGAATGTGCATATAACCACTTATAATTACAAATTTTATTTTATGAGTCAGATTTGAGAAAGCGAGCTCGATGGCTCCCTATTAGTTCATCCCAGGCTCTGGATTCTTCCAATGAGACTTTCGTTTCACTTCATTCTGATGCCAAGTTTTTATATGATCGATATTGTTAAGTCAAAATGATATCCTTAGGAATTTTTTACAAATAAAAATATGAAACGTTCATTGCTTTTCATTCCTCTGGCTTTTGAAGGAAAGTTTGTTCAGTTGAATTTGTTAATACCCAGTAACATGGCAGCTTGAAGGCGTCTTGAAAACTCGAATTTCTTACTTCGCTATCGCAGGGCAGTTTGCCGTATGGGTTTCATTGAAGGCTTATCCAACTCTACAGTACATAATAATAATAATATTATAATAATAATAATAGTGGTTTCACCTTTTAGTAGGCCGTAGGCCTGTCGCCGATTCTTAACATCGCAGAACATTCACAGCATTTTGCGGTCTCGAACTCGCAACTCACTGCTACAATTCTGCTGTGCTTAACCGCCCGGCCTCCTCGCCGATTCTGACCAGAAACTGGCGCACAGAGCTGGGATCGAACCCGCGCCTCTCTGTGCCAATCTTGGTACTTTGAACTGTAACCACTGGGCCACCCTGCCTCAAGGCGGGAGTAATTTGTTCTTGAGGGCAGGGCGGACCTGGGGTAACAATTCAGTGAACCAAAATTTTAGCACTGAGTAATGGGTTCGAAACCTCAGAAAGATAGGTTTGGCCTTTTTACCGCCGATACAACAATTACTATAATTTACCAGGAAAAGTTGCGTGTCCAACCAAGGCACTCATCGTGATCTGCACCCGTTTTTTCGGCCGTATTTAATTTACGCACAGGCAAGTGCTGAAGGAATTTCACAATAATAATCATCCTGATGTTTGGCTGTGCTAATGTGTGTGCGGAGCGCAGCCGGGCACCACCAATTTTGAACACCAATCAGCCCTGAGTGTAACGCCTAGCATCATTCCATTAGACCGCGGATGGAGCTCGCCGTCAGTAAATCATGGTTGAACTAGTATAAGGTTGACCCATCAGAAGCCCATTTTTGCGGATGTAGTTTGTTGTTCGCCTGTGACGTCACTGATCTCAGTGACGTCTATGCAGTAAATGACCAACGACATCATTTGATTTTAAACATTACGAGCTTTATAGCGTTGAGTGTAATCACTGTCCGCCACTGAACGTTTCATGGAAGCCTAACTTCATTACCTAGCCAGCGTTCGAACTGTGTTCGGCAAATCGACAGAATGCCGCCAATCGGCTTGGTTTACCATGCAGTTGCATGAACTTTGTGAAGCAGGACAGTGGATCGAATGTAAGTTCCGTCACACACCGTTGAATTAAGAAGTCGCCAAATTACGTTACTCGTAGCTAACAGACGTACATGGAGGTTAGGTTCAAGAGAGAAAAGTCAAGTTACAAAATTAATCGATATTCAATGAGTGGCCGTTCGATCGTGGGCTGATTCGATGTAAAGGATGAATACTGTCGGCTGGTGTGGAGAATGAATGCTAACAGACTGCAGCTTTTGTCCGGATGGTATAAATTATAAAACTACTTCATGTTTTGGTGGACTATGCTGGGCCATATCATTCCCGGCTTCTTAGGTGGATTGCTGGTTGGTCGGATTCAAAGAAAACGTTTTGGCTTGTTTGACATGCAGCCGATAACTCGACTGACCAAAATTGCAGCAAGGCACGTCCAAGGCAACAGGCCATGGGCCTATTTCTTCGGTGCCGACAGTCTTCTTCTTTTCCTGGTGTCCACGCTGGGTGGACTTAAAGCCACAGGACAACCGCAAGGATAACCGTTGGGGTGCCGAAAATTTTGTTCTATTTTATTAGAGGAATAGATCATCATGTCAGTCTTTGCGGCGCTGGACAGTGTCAGTCTGCCAGGCAACCTTCGACTTAGAAATGTCTTTACTATGGCGTCTTTATTATAAAATATCGCTGCAACTGATGGTAAGGCTCCATAGGATTAACTCTTTTAAAACATCCAAAACGAATAGTTCACCATCTGCAGAAACATCGTTTCTGATTGGCGTAAGTAACCATCACGGCAGGACCTGGCATATTTACTAACATAAAAATAACCGTGCATGAACTACATGAATAAGGAAACTGATAAAAAAATCTGAATAATTACTTTTTTTAGCATTGAATGAGTGACAAATATGGTCTGAGCACATTAACATCTATTGAATTCTGGGTATGTAGTTCAGTAAGCTTCGCAAAGGAAGATTTGGTAATTCGAAAACTAAGAATTGAAAAGTTTTCACGTGTTGCTTCTCCTCTGCTCCAGTTGATCCAAATCACCGAACGGGGATTGTGCAATATGAACATTGAAAAAGTTTATTTCAACCATTTCATCAAGCACTATTCAGCGATGTCGTATCCCTGACTTGAAGACAAGGCTGCAACTAAACAAGAAACAAATATCAGTTACGAAACACTTCCTGCATGTTATCGAGGCTATCGCTGAGCCGCACCTGTTGGGTTGCCCAGATTTTTGTCGCTCGGTAGACTTGCGTTATTTGAGAATTTTGGGGGGGCTTTTTTGCTCGGTGCGTGACAGCGGTGCCACGAGCGGCGCTACCCGTGCCAAGAGCTGCTCTGAGTGCCATGAGCCAGTATGTCTGGTGCCCTGTGTCTGGGAACATACTGCCGCGGGTTCTGATTAATAAATACTTCGTACTGAAAAATCTGTGCATCCATAATGCTATCACGTTGACATAAAGTGCACGCTTGTTCTCTTATAGAATGCAATTAGAAACCAATTGCGTTTCTAAGTTTGTGCTCGTGTATGCTCGCTTTCGATTCATTTTCCTATATGTTATATTAGTCGGTTTGTGTTGTTATAGCCGGCATGTGACAAGTCTAGTCTTGAATGTTTTAATAAACTACTTGTGGTGATTTATTTCAAATTTAAATTTTTGAGCTGTAAATCTTCGGTTTCACAGATAGTTAAGTTAACCACACGCTTTGAAATCTGAAATGAAGGAAACAATCATCCATTCCAGATCAAAAATCTTTATCTTCTTCGACTGGCCTCACGCATTGGCATTGGTCGTTCCAGCATGGGATATGTTTTTATACGGTAACCTCGAAAATGATTTGTAATTCGTTACACGTACGATTTGCACCACCAAATAAATCGAAACTCCCTGTTAAATGTGCAAGAAATAAGCCGACTTTTTGTTTTGCAGAGCATGTAAGAAGAGATCCGTATCATATAGAGGACGAGACAGCCAACTTTGATCAGCCGTGTGCAATACGAGTCCGTTGGAAGTAGCACATGTCAGGGCCGCGTTATAACACCACACCACGCAGTCCGTCGGAAGTAGCACATGTCAGGGCCGCGTTATAACACCACACCACGCAGTTGTCATCATTGTGTGCAGGCAGTGATGGTGACTGCGTCTTGTCAATGTCATCATTGTGTGCTGGCAATGATGGTGACGGCGTCTTGTCAGTGTCATTATTGTGTGCAGGCGGTGATGGTGACTGCGCCTTATCTGTCAGTCATAATTATTTTTTCTGAAATTTTAACGCAAGAACATAAAATTCGATATTTATTTATGGATGTCTTTGTACTGCTAATTATGATTCCTGAAATACAGTAAGCAATTCCGACGTGCTAAAGATATTACGTGGTTCAAAAACTCTTCGATCCGAAGGTCAGAATGACGATTGGAAACAGCAATGTAAATGTTAGGTAACCTCAAGCGATTAGATGCAACTTCAATGATCAAAGTATAGGCCGACGCCTGACTAAATTTCACTAATATGCATTACACGCTTATAAATGCTTGCTGTGCTCTCTTGTCCAACACTCCTGGCGGTCTGAATGGGCAGGTATGGTTAGTATGAGCAGGGATGGTTAGTATGAGCAGGGATGGTTAGTATGAGCAGGGATGGTTAGTATGAGCAGGGATGGTTAGTATGAGCAGGGATGGTTAGTATGAGCAGGGATGGTTAGTATGAGCAGGGATGGTTAGTATGAGCAGGGATGGTTAGTATGAGCAGGGATGGTTAGTATGAGCAGGGATGGTTAGTATGAGCAGGGATGGTTAGTATGAGCAGGGATGGTTAGTATGAGCAGGGATGGTTAGTATGAGCAGGGATGGTTAGTATGAGCAGGGATGGTTAGTATGAGCAGGGATGGTTAGTATGAGCAGGTATGGTTAGTATGAGTAGGTATGGTTAGTATGAGCAGGTATGGTTAGTATGAGCAGGTATGGTTGGTATGAGCAGGTATGGTTGGTATGAGCAGGGATGGTTGGTATGAGCAGTGATGGATTTTATAAACATTAGTTCGCATATATACATTAATTAGCATGCATGCAATGTTGCTTCTGTAATTGCGAACACAGGAATAGACCCCTTGGGCCTATACTTTCAAAAAAAGTTAAGAGATCCTAAGTTCATCAGCCAATCATTGACGGCCTTTCAAGCAAAATGCACCAATCATAGACAAGAAAATAGAGCGTAAATACTTACGTTTACTTAGCGAATTTTGAAAGTATAACTCTGTGACCTTAACGTTCTCTAATTGTGAAGGCTTTTGTGGCATATCTGGGCTACGTGTTGAGATATTCCTAAGGAAACACGTAGATCAGTCACACTATGTGTAACTGTCACTACGTGTTTAGCTAAAGTTTTAATGCCAATTATAAAAGTGTTTCAACAATCCCCGTAGTACTCGTAATAATCTTTCGTAATCTTTCGTAAACAATCGTAATAAATAATAATACGTAATACGTAATAAATACGTAAAATAGGTAATAAATACGTCATAATCTTTCGTAAACAATCGTAATAATAATCGTAGTAATCTCTCTTCGTAATAACCTTTATACCTGCTGGACCACTGAGCTCGGCCGCCTCCATCACTGTGATGACGCTTAGGCCATCTTAACGCTTTGGCTAACGCTACCGCCTGCAATATAACCCTCCCCAATCAAAGCTATTATGTGAAATACGGAACATTAATGTTGTTGCACAGAAGTGACACCTACGCAAATCGGACTTGTTTGAGGTCAGCCATCAGTTGGGGAAAGCAGCTGGCAGTCTTGTCTTTTCCAATGTGACTCAAATATAATTTAAAAAAAAATTCCTCCTTTAGTTCATTTATGCGTGACTTTCATTAATTTAACGGAATAAATCTCGAAAAACTACAGGTCTAAAACTTCCAGTTGTGAGTAGCATATGAATATAAATCTTGTATTCAATGTCTTATCACTGACTTCAATTATTCATTCAACAGGTTCTGTAGATATAAGGATGACTGTGAAGATATTGTAAATGTTCACCCGTGAATCTTTACATTGAACTGAGGAAGAGGCCACTCAGAGAGTCTCTTTGTTGTGCTCAAACATATTTTTGAACGATAATTCTTTTAAATGACATAGCCTCAGAATGGCCAATAATTGGAGGTGGCATAAATTACCATAAGAATAAGGAATAAATGAACTGAGAAGCATAATGTGATAACAATATTTTGGTGATCGGCCCACCAGGAGAGAAATCAATCGGAAAAAATTTGGGGTTTTTCATCAAATTGTATACTTGAAATCGATAAATTAGGTGTGATGTCATCATCACAGTGCTCAAGGTTAGACCAGAAAGTGTAAACTGTAACGTAAATTTAAACTTTCCCTTAAACCGGATACATCAAGTAGAAAATGCAACTCACATTTAATGCCGAACAACGAGTGATCAATGCTAAGGAAAACGTTGCAACAGCGTAAGAGCGTTTATCTGAAGAACATAAACACGCCTCGTTTTATTGCACTTCTAAAATTTCTCAACGAACTAAACTTTTCACACTCCAAACTAAGCCTGACACAAAATTTCTTTCTTCTCCAAAATTTATGCAATGCTCTATTGTGTATCTGATGAAACCAATGGTAGTGCATTCTTTTTTTCCTCAGTGATCATGTATGTTCACCCAGTATAAACTTCACATCACATACTGGGAACGTTCACCCTAATTCTTACAACATCCTAGTTAACTGCCTTGTAGATATAACGGACAACACCAAACGTTATTGTGACCAGTGAATCCAATAACTTAGCAGCGTAGCCACTAATCGTTATCTCGACCAGTGGTCTTAAGTAATTTAGCAGCTACTAATCGTTATCTCGACCAGTGGTCTTCAGTAATTTAGCAGCTACTAATCGTTATCTCAACCAATGCTCTTCAGTATAACTTAACAGCCACTAATCGTTATCTCGACCAGTGGTCTTCAGTAACTTAACAGCCACTAATCGTTATCTCGACCAGTGCTCTTTAGTTAGTTAGCAGCCACTGCATATATTTCACTAATCCATCAGGAGTACCCTTTCTTTGACGCACGGTATCTCTCCTCCTTCCCTTGACATCGGTGCTTTGAGCCTACCAAGTTAAACAAATTTTTCTCGAGAAAATACCACTCCCTATCGAAATTTTTTATTTTAAAGAATTTGGTAAGCAACTTATAAGTTGGGGTCATTCAGCTTATCATTTCATGATCGACATGTTCTCCGTTTGATTTTGCATCTAAGTCCTGAAATAGCTCCTGCTATTACCCTTGGAATCAAAGACAACATCTCCTGATGTGTTACGCTCCACCTTCTGACCTCGCGGCCTTGTTTACCTAAGACAATTGTCATAATTTTCTGATTTTCTGATATTATCAGAAGGTAATGTCATCCTCACCATGAACTATAATACTCGTAGAATGTAACTTAATAACTATAATATCTCGGCTGCCAGTTGATGATATGAGTTAATATAATGTCTGTGATCGCTGACACAATAAGCTAATATTTCCGTTGAACAGTCGAACGTTGATTTCCGGAACAGTCGAACAGTTGATATTTCCGTTGAAGAGTCGAACGTTGATTTCCGGAACAGTCGAACAGTTGATATTCCCGTTGAAGAGTCGAACAATTGAGCATAATAACAGCGAGTTATTCTTCTGAGTATTATAGCTACCATCACCTGATAGGTACTACCATCACCTGATAGATGTAGGTGATGCTTGTACTCACCATCACCTGATAGGGTTGGTACTACCATCACCTGATAGGTCCTACCATCACCTGATAGGTACTACCATCCCCTGATAGGGTTGGTACTACCATCACCTGATAGGTACTACCATCACCTGATAGGTACTACCATCACCTGATAGGTACTACCATCACCTGATAGGTACTACCATCACCTGATAGAGAGGGTTCAGTACATATGGCCACACTCACGCCCCTCACGCTCACTCGCTCCTCCGAGGCCACCCCCTGGGGCTTCCGGCTGTCTGGAGGCGCGGACTACAAGAGTCCCCTCATCGTGCAGAGGGTAGGTGCATCTATGACACTAAATATGCAATGCTAACTAATTCTTCTGTCTCGGTCTGCCTTAAAAACTTGTTTTTCCGACCTTAACGTGCAGTTTTCAGTAAATAAATGTATTTAAAGTTGTTATTGTTAATTCTTCTTCACTAAATTTTTCTGTACAATAATTTTAAGATGCAAAACAAGCTAACAATTCCATTGGCATCTAAGCCATATGCACACAAATGCTTCAGGCCTATATTGACAATATTCTGGCATTTGCCTTTGGTTGCTAGAACAACTCGTATGACTAAAAACCAATTTTTAAATGAAATAAATTGTACTGAGATTGTTATTATAAATTCGTCTATCTAAATGTTTTCAATTTTTATTATACTGTGTGTGTCTCCCTAATTCGTGTAGCTCTATAGAAGCAAATGTCCAGAACTAGACCGCGCATCACTCTAGCGTGTATTTGTCACGCTACTGCCCTATATACTTCACATCACTCTAGCGTATCACGCTACTGCCCTATATACTTCACATCACTCTAGCGTGTCACGCTACNGATATTTCCGTTGAAGAGTCGAACGTTGATTTCCGGAACAGTCGAACAGTTGATATTCCCGTTGAAGAGTCGAACAATTGAGCATAATAACAGCGAGTTATTCTTCTGAGTATTATAGCTACCATCACCTGATAGGTACTACCATCACCTGATAGAGAGGGTTCAGTACATATGGCCACACTCACGCCCCTCACGCTCACTCGCTCCTCCGAGGCCACCCCCTGGGGCTTCCGGCTGTCTGGAGGCGCGGACTACAAGAGTCCCCTCATCGTGCAGAGGGTAGGTGCATCTATGATGCTAAATATGCATTAATAACTATTTCTTCTGTCTCGGTGTGCCTTAAAAAACTTGTTCTTCTGACCTTCTGTTCTGATGCTGCTCACACCTCTCATGTCCCATGTCCCGTGTCCCATGTCTTATGTCCCATGTCCCATGTCCCATAACGTACAGTTTTTAATGAATAAATTTATCTAAGGCTTGTTATTGTTAATTCTTCTTCACAAAATTTTTCTGTACAATAATTTTAAGATGCAAAACAAGCTAACAATTCCATTGGCATCTAAGCCATATGCACACAAATGCTTCAGGCGTATATTCTGGTATTTGCCAATATTCTGACAATATTCTGGTATTTGCATTTGCTTGCTAGAACTACTCTTAAAACTAAAGCAAATATTTTTAAATGAAATAAATTAGACTTGGGTTGTTATTCTAAATTCGTCAATCTAAATGTTTCAAATTTTTATTCTATTGTGTGCGTCTACTTATATATACTTCATATACTATATACTTCACATCTCTCTAGCGTGTAGTTGGTCACGCTACTGCCCTATATACTTCACATCACTCTAGCGTGTCACGCTACTGCCCTATATACTTCACATCACTCTAGCGTGTCACGCTACTGCCCTATATACTTCACATCACTCTAGCGTGTCACGCTACTGCCCTATATACTTCACATCACTCTTCACTCTAGCGTGTCACGCTACTGCCCTATATACTTCACATCACTCTTCACTCTAGCGTGTCACGCTGCTGCCCTATATACTTCACATCATGCCCTATAAACTTCACATCACTCTAGCGTGTCACGCTACTGTCCTATATACTTCACATCACTCTAGCGTGTCACGCTACTATATACTTCACGCTGTTATGCGGCACGCAGGCAATGCCAAGCAGGGCCACGGAGGGCAGAGGTGTCGGTGCCAACTGTCCTGTGGTCTTTATGTTGAGCTGCGGTCTGAAGTGTGACTCATGCTGTGTCATGGGCTGGCTAAATGTCTTATATTCATTGACATTAATGTAATATTATTAATGTGATATTAATTGACATTAATATTAATGTAATATTTAATTAATTATTATTAATTAATGTAATATCAATAATGTGATGACTCATTCTGTGTCATGGGCTGGCAAAATGTCTTATATTCATTTACATTAATGTGATATTAATAATGTGATACTATTGACAATAATATTAATGTAATATATGTTTAATTATTATTAATTAATGTAATATTAATTGACATTAATGTAAATATCAGTTAGGAAATTCCCATTGGAGTTTGCACCATGAAATAATGTAATATTTAATTAATTATTATTATTTAATGTAATATTCATTAACATTAATGTAAATATAAGTTAGGAATTTACGATTGGAGTCTAATCCATGAAGATGAAACCAACTGGAAATTCTTTCTCATAAAAGCTGAACAATTAGATTCTTTCAAGTTTCTGCCAGCAATTAAAAAACGAACAACAATTTTCATAAATACTCGAGATTAGTTAACTAGGTCGCTCAGTCAAAACATAAACAGGGTTGTACAGTGCGCATAAAGTACTGTATTATCTTCCAAAAATAACCTTATCTAATTCAGCCATAAAGTTTTTCATATATACGTGTTTTTCTCAAAGTTCAGAATTATACTTGGTTGTTTAAAAATAGAAGAATAAGAAGGCTCTTACAATAAAAAGCAATGATTATTTAATCCGTTCGTATTTCTTTTACTGCAGTCTTCATGAAAATTATGTCTAGCGGTCATTAATTGTGACGAAGATTGTGAAATAAGAGAACGACAGGAATTAATGATCATTTTCTTCGTTCATGAGCATCAGGCATCACATTGCTCATGCATCACTGTGCCCATGCATCACATTTCTCACGCGTCACATTTCACACGCATCACATTTCTCACGCATCACATTTCACACGCATCACATTTCTCACGCATCACATTTCTCACGCATCACATATCTTGCCCCACCTCCAAAGTGCAGGTAACCGCAGGCTCGATAGCAGCGCAGCACCTGAGCGTCGGCGACGCTATCATCCTGCTGGAGGGCGAGGACGCTAAGACGCTGTGTCACTTCGACGCCTGTGACCTCGTCAAGCATTCCTGCAAGAAGCTGTCAATGACGGTCCGCAAGGCCTCCTCCATACAGTGAGTCCTGGGCCTATACTTTCAAACAAAGTAAAGAGATCGTATGCAAGGCCTCCTCCATACAGTGAGTCCTGGGCCTACACTTTCAAACAAAGTAAAGAGATCGTATGCAAGGCCTCCTCCATACAGTGAGTCCTGGGACTATACATTCAAACAAAGTAAAGAGATCGTATGTTCATGAACCAATCATTGACGGCCTTTTAAGCAAAATCCAATCATGGACGTGAAAATTGAGCGTAAGTACTTACGTTCACTTAGCGATTTTTGAAAGTATGGCCCCTGCTCGAGAACAATAGTGATTATGCGATATTGGAAGTCTGGCGTGGAAGGGTTTTGGAACATTTGTGTTTTAGTTCAACATTTGTTGAGGCCTGTTGGACGCAAGGGCCTACATCAACCATTCACGAGGGGTCCTATGTAAACGAAATTGTGGCGTGTCATATATGGCAGAGGCAGTGGGTTTGGCAATCGTCTTCGAAGATTTTTGATTAAAATTCATTAAATGCAATAAATCAATTACAAATTGCCTGGGTTAATGCGCTATCGAAGAATTCTGATTTTCAAATTAATCAGTTATTTTCATTTCACAATAAATTACAATGTAAAAGCTGCATTCGCACTTCTATAGTTGTTTCGGAAATATTTTGCGCGTATAAACACGTCTTATACTGGCTAAATAGCAGACTTGAAGTTGCCGAAGTTTTTCTTAAAAAATTGATCCATTGCAAAGATAACAAACATATTAGAATTAAGACACGCTAAATTTTGGAATTTTGCATCAATTATAATATCTATGATAAAATCACTTAGTACAATAATTTATTTCAGGTACCTTCATGAAGAGAACAGAATTCACCAAGAGAAATTAGAACAAATTGTTGTAGCGGAGCAGAAACAGCAAGAACTGGAGCGCAAATACAAGAGAGCGATGTCTACACCCCCTCTCGATACGACCACGTCCAACAGATCAACTCCGCAGCTCATGTTATCGTCGCCTGCGTGTTCTATAGCTTCACATCGAAACATCCAGTCCCCTCCAACAGGACCTATTTCTGATCGAAACGTCCAGTCCCCTCCAACAGGACCGATTTCTGATCGAAACGTCCAGTCCCCTCCAACAGGACCGATTTCTAATCGAAACGTCCAGTCCCCTCCAACAGGACCGATTTCTAATCGAAACATCCAGTCCCCTCCAACAGGACCGATTTCTAATCGAAACGTCCAGTCCCCTCCAACGGGACTTATTTCACCTCCATGGGCTACCTACGATACTGCTGGAATCACGTCCCCTCCAAACGCAGCCTATCATGTTAGCG
Organism: Hyalella azteca; assembly: GCF_000764305.2. Classification (NCBI taxonomy): domain Eukaryota; kingdom Metazoa; phylum Arthropoda; class Malacostraca; order Amphipoda; family Hyalellidae; genus Hyalella; species Hyalella azteca. Next base: position 80,109 of record NW_025946996.1, on the reverse strand, counting down.
TTTCATCACCTAGCCTTAAATGTCAGGCAGGAAACACTTCTTCTCGGACGATTGCGCATGATGAAGAGTGCTCCCTAATTTTGTCTCCTGTTATGAAAAACGTCACGTCTCCTTCAAACAGATCTACTCCAATCAACGTCTCATCTCCAATTGTGCCATTAGGGATTGGCTCTCCGCATAACACGATGTCACCGACCATTGTTCAAGTAGCCCCTAATCATGAACCATCTACTCCAATAACGTCCCCACCTCCCCAGTGTCCAAAGTTCCCCACAAACAATCCTAAGGTGAGCAGCGACAGATTTTTCGCACGCTCACTTCCTCCAGCTGTTGAAAATTCTAGTCCTTCGTTTTGTTCTGCTCAAGGCCAAGTCCTTTCGTCGAGCCAGACAAGCACGGCGTTGGTCCCAACAACAGCTCTTTCCCCTCCTTTTCCTAGCAGAGATGAAAGAGATACCGATCAAGAAATCCTATTTGTTGAACAAAAGAGCGATGCGCAACGGAGACAGCTTCAACTAATGATTCAGGAGAAATTGAGGTTGGAAGAAAAGATGATGATCGCGAAACGCAGAGAGGGGATTAAAGCCGAAAGGATGTTGAACAGCTCCCCCGCAGCCACTGCAGGACACGTACCTATGCGGAGAGACGCAACGTCGAAAATCAAATCATCAAAAGCAACTATTTCAAATCCAAACTTGGAAATTGCACCTGCAACCCTCAAAAAAGAAGCGTCATCGACTTTGTTAACTGCAGTAAAATTGGTACAGCAGGAACTGCAACGCACAAAAAATGCTGTATCAGACCAATTGGCGACAAAAGACACTGGAAACATGTCAATTAAGACAGAAATCCCACAAAATCAAGTTCCAGCAAGCCAAACTGCAATACCGATAGCAAAGGCTGCTAGTCATCAAGAAGAAGCAAACAAAATCCTCGAGAGGCTTAAAAAGACTGCACGCGAGAAGATAGCTGAATTCCAGAAAAATTTTGCATTGACTCGTTGTGTAGACGAAAAAGAACAACTGCGTGAAGCAAATCGAATACGAGACGAGCTGATCCGAAAAATGCAGGAACACAACTTTGATCAGAAGCAAAATAAAACAGCCCCGAAGAGTGCTTGCGAAGTCAATTTCGATGAAAATATAAAAGGCTCGCAATTACGAAAAGTAAAGACTGAGATCAAGCCTGGGCAAGTCATTGCAACAGGGGTCTTACCGGAATCCGCGAAAGAAATTACTGATTCACTCGATGGAAAAACTAGCACCATGAAATCGACCACGTCCAGAGTAGCTAATAATGAGAGCATGATAGGGAAAATAGAACCATGTGAAACTGACAGGGCGAAATCAAAAGAATCAAAACGAAAGAACGATTTGAGGAAAATACAAGAGCAATTTAAGAAGGACCAGTTGCTAATTCAGCAAGAAATGGAAAAGAAAAAGGCAAAATCTCAACAAGAAAAACAAAAGGTAGAAAAAGCACAGGACAAACAAGACACCGACGAGGAAAACTTAAGAAAACTCGAAGAAAAAAAAGTTCTGGCAAAGTTGATATACGAAGAAGAACAGAAACTGTTAGCTCAAAAGAAAGAAGTCGAAGAAAGAATTAAGTACGAACGGACAATAAAGGAAGAAACATCTCGACAGGCTGATGTTCAAATGAAAATTGCTCGCGAGAAAGAAAATTATCTAAAAGCTATCAGTTCAAAGGATGGACCCAGCTACGAAAAGAAGGATGAAACTAGATTAAACAGGGATAACGATCAACCTAAAAAGAACATAAAGTCTATTACTGAATCCTACGAACGGCTCAAATTGAGAAAATTCGAAAAGAAGAGAATCGAAATGCAGCGTTCACTTCAAGAGCAGCACGTTAGATCAGCACGTCAGGTGAATGAAACAATCAGGAGACAAAGTTGCAGTAACCTCGAAGAAGCTCATATCTATGAAGATGTGCCTCTTACCCAACCGCCTGAAGAAAAACTCGACACATTGAAACAAGAAGAAGAGAGGCAGATGAGGAAAGAGGCAGAACAGTATGAAGAATACCGACGACACCTCGAAACAAAACGCAGAGCTCAGGTAGAAGATTCTGATGATTATGCGTCCGAGTGGGACGAGAGCAGCGAGGCCTCTAATCAAGTCTTCGACAACAATGCGCACGATCCTGAAGAACCGTTCGACGAACTCAAAGCAACAAGTGAAGAAGAGCTGCTAGAAGCCCAAGAGAAATCCATACGTAATCTTGAACGGCAAATCAGGAAGCAGAAAGAGAAGGACCGCAGAAGGAACTCCGATTCACGTCTGTCTGAAAATCAAGAAAATCCTGTGGTTAGGTCGCGGCCTCAAAATCGAGACAAGTTGAGCCAAATCCCCCAACGGTCTCAGAGTGAACGTCGAGCAAGCTCAAGCACAGGTGACTTAAGAAGAAGTAATTCTAGAACTCTGCCGGTAACAAAGTTTAGCCCCGATCCAATGGAATTCGGCTTTAAGCCTATCGAGAATCCAGTTCTGTCGAAGTCCATGAGCAACCTTGAGAACGGGGGATCAGCAGAGTCAGGTGCCGCTGTTGCAGGAGCGCAGGCTGGAGCGAAGGCAACGATGCTTGTGGCACGACCGGTGGCAGAATCTGGACTACGATACAATGACGGGCTGTCGAGGACGCACTCCATGTCGGCCAGTTTGGGGGACTTGCAGCAGGTGGGGAAAGAGCTATAGTTGTAATACGCAACATCGTCTGAAATTTAATTATCAGGTATATTCAGAATTGTATATTAGACATGCTAAAAATAAGTTTGATATTGTAATATGCAGAAATATGCTCTCAAATTAAAAACCTGCACAACCTTCCCTCAGGTGTCCAGTAAACCGCCGCTACCGGCTGGGGCAGGCAGGGCGAGAATGAGGCACGCCACCAGCGACGAGTGGCTGAACAGATCCCCGTGGGCGCGGTAAGCTGGTCTTGGGGCACGAGCTTGGCCTATACTTTCAAAAAAAGGTAAGAGATCGTAAGTTCACCATCCAATCATTGACGGCCTTTTAAGCAAAATCCAATCATGGACGTGAAAATTGAGCGTAAGTACTTACGTTCACTTAGCGATTTTTGAAAGTATGGCCCCTGCTCGAGAACAATAGTGATTATGCGATATTGGAAGTCTGGCGTGGAAGGGTTTTGGAACATTTGTGTTTTAGTTCAACATTTGTTGAGGCCTGTTGGACGCAAGGGCCTACATCAACCATTCACGAGGGGTCCTATGTAAACGAAATTGTGGCGTGTCATATATGGCAGAGGCAGTGGGTTTGGCAATCGTCTTCGAAGATTTTTGATTAAAATTCATTAAATGCAATAAATCAATTACAAATTGCCTGGGTTAATGCGCTATCGAAGAATTCTGATTTTCAAATTAATCAGTTATTTTCATTTCACAATAAATTACAATGTAAAAGCTGCATTCGCACTTCTATAGTTGTTTCGGAAATATTTTGCGCGTATAAACACGTCTTATACTGGCTAAATAGCAGACTTGAAGTTGCCGAAGTTTTTCTTAAAAAATTGATCCATTGCAAAGATAACAAACATATTAGAATTAAGACACGCTAAATTTTGGAATTTTGCATCAATTATAATATCTATGATAAAATCACTTAGTACAATAATTTATTTCAGGTACCTTCATGAAGAGAACAGAATTCACCAAGAGAAATTAGAACAAATTGTTGTAGCGGAGCAGAAACAGCAAGAACTGGAGCGCAAATACAAGAGAGCGATGTCTACACCCCCTCTCGATACGACCACGTCCAACAGATCAACTCCGCAGCTCATGTTATCGTCGCCTGCGTGTTCTATAGCTTCACATCGAAACATCCAGTCCCCTCCAACAGGACCTATTTCTGATCGAAACGTCCAGTCCCCTCCAACAGGACCGATTTCTTGATTAAAGTTCTTGGGTCGGGAATTTCTCTGAGCACAAAATTTTATGGGGGGTTATTCTTTTAGGACAAAAAGTAGCATTTTTAAGAAGCTCTCCACTTTTTGAAGAACACAAGGTATTAAGTGCCTCATCTCACGTTCTTGGATACTTTCAACTTAGTTCTTAGCGTGTCACGAGAGAAAGAGTTAAAAGTGCGTGATTTTCTTTGGCCAATTAGATCTTATCGCTCCTTGTTCTCCTTGCATCAAGTTTTTCAAATTATCTTCTTGTAAAAACACAATTTCTTATCGTCGCCGCTCTTTCGAATTAAGCATAGCAATAGGCCTACTTCTCCGTCGCAAGTTGCAGCAGGCCTGAATGAGCGTAGCTACAATTGCCCTCGGTACACCTTCATGATGGCTCAGCTAAGAATTCCGGCATTCAAAAATGACGAAGAACATTTGATTTTTGGCCAACTCGCTATACAATCAATGAAAGTTTAAAAGTGACAAAAAATATAATACGTTAAATAATCATTTAATTATTCTTTACGGATTGAGATGCCAGTCATTTTCAAACTTTGTGCTCTGGGCGGCCCTGCAAATGATAAAAGTTATATTTATATAATTTCTTCATAAAAATTTACAGACATTTTTACTAGTCGTATTACAAACTGAGACGTGATACATAATTTGATTTGATCCACCGACTAATAAGATGATATATTTGTGGAAATGGATTCATTAAGGATAAACCAGTATCGACTTGATTATGCATTAAAATTAATAAATGATACGACATTCTTCACTGTAGCACGAGTAGAGGAAATGGGTTCCATGTAGGATATTATTTCTTGTAAGAACAAGAAATAGTATTTTAATAATATTAAGAACAATTTGCTTTGTGACGCGATTTAATAAGGAGAGAAAATCCGACATGAAAGACTAAACTAAGTCAAATACTATTTTCCCGGAAGGCTTGTTTGAAATTGTGTTAAGTCTAAATTTGAGAACGCAAAGTATAACATTTGATTGCGTTTATTTGGATTAAAAACAGATGATAAGGAATTTAGACCTAACTTCCTAGATAGTAAGAAGTCTTCATAATAAACTAAGCATCCGATTGAAGAGTCTTATATTAATCATTAATCAAAAATCGATTGCAGTCACAAATTAATGGCTGAGCGGTGGCTGCTGCTCGCTTGGACTGACGTGCGTGAATCGCCGAAGTTTGTCGTTTTGATGCTTCGTTTTCGTCACAGTTTGTCTATAGTCTTTATTAAAGTTTTTTGTTTATTTTTAGCGTATTTTTTCATTTATGGAAAAAATGCACTAGTGTGCTCGCCGTCCGTCCGTCTGTCTGTTCGTCCGTGACTTCACGTTTTCGTCGACGAGAAAATGCGCTCTCTGTCACTCACTGCAGTGAGTACTGAGTTATTTTTTTTACCTTACCGCTTTATTTAAAAAATGCTTAGATCTTACTTGGAAACTAAAAGTGTTTAAATCTTGCTGTATTAGAAAAAAATTTACAGTGATCACGGAAACAATTAGGAAAGCAGCGAACATCGAGCCGGAGTACTGATGCGGTGAATAGCGAAACGGTAAACACATGTTTATTAACAATAAAGTCTTAGGTCAAGGCGTATGCCGAACAACAGAGATGTACAAGGTTTGAGTTGATGTTGAACATTATTTAATACTAAATGCCAAAATGCAAGCAATGGGGGGAATAGTGATAATGGGCGTACATCTTAAATAAGAACCGTCCCATGAGCACCTGATTATCGAGATGACCTTTAATTTTGGATGACAGTTGAGCTGTTTACAGCGTCCTGCTCTTTATAACCGTTATATATGCTACTTTTAATACTCTTATTTCCCAATATTTCATTTCAAAATTCGAACAACAGTAAATCGTGATAAAATTATTGCGTGATTCCCTCATAATTATTGTAAGTTTGCAACTTGGTACAGATTAGGGGACTGAGGTGCATGGCCAAAAATTGTCCCGAAATGTCCTGTACAAGTCTAACTCATGTTAGAGGTACTCTTTTCTTCAGAATCGTACGCTTTAAAATCTATTCTTTCATTCGGAACGAATCAGATCTTCTTACCAATTGTGTTTTTTGATGTAAAAACGTTTTTTAAATGTACCTTACTTACTTTCCCTGCCATCAAATTGCTGTGTAATGTCTTAACAATACAATTTTCGGCATCTTTTATTAATAAAATAATAGATGATATGGCTTCCAACTCATGTGCTTCGATGCATCACATTTCATGAAACTACGCGCGAAACTGGATTGTTGAAGACGCCCATCGCTGCTCCTTTCACCGACGACCTCAACCAATTGACAAATTTTGCCATGAATATCTGACGAATGTAAATTTGCACAGAACATTACTTTCGCAAAACCAACGAGCGAATTATTTTCCAGAAACTACGAAGATGGTAGGCGGTTCACGTACGCGCCGGGAGAGGACCTGAACTTGGTGCATCTGGAGCCTCTGCACCTCCTGCAGGAGGGCTACGGCAGGGACTCTTGGGGCTGCGATGAAGATGGCGCAATGGACCTGCAGACGATGGAGGGCTACAACAAGCTTCTCTCTGAGTACTACGCTGCCTACTACGAGGCCTATTACCTCAGCTACTATCGGTGAGTACAAGCTACTACTGCCTACTAGTAGTCAATTGTACGCAAGAATCCATGTTATGCGCATACACTCCTCAGAGGCCTGGGCACGAGTTCACGCGTCCTAGTCACAGTATCAAGCGCCCTCGTCGAAGCTCAAATAAAAAATATTCGCTCAATAGCAACGGATTTATGTTTGTTTTGCCGAATGCGTCTTGTATTGGGGTTCTGGGACACTCGTTGACGGAACAGTACTAAACCGAAGGTTCCATCAATGATATTAAGGAGGAAACTATTGAACCGTCGACACTAGCAAGCTATAGAAGGTTCGAATTGATAAGATGAAGATTTAACCCTATTAAAGGGTTACATGAATTATGTGGATCTAATTCACGATAAACTTGATAGACCAGAATTATTGGAGGCTACGTTAGTGGAGGAAAGGATTATGTCATCCCATGAGACGCTGTTGAGTGCTGGTCTCCGCGACCTGATGAGACGTGCTGACGCAGTGAAGGATGAGCGGTCGCCTGTCAGACGATTCATTTCCTGTGGCATCGCAAGCTTTAAAACACGAGACACGCTGTGTCAATACGAGCTGCATGTGTCGCGAGCCACACTCTCTCACCTCTACGAAGAGACATGTTGACACAGAAACTCACGCCTGCGGGTATGTCGGTGCAAGAGAGCGCTATTTTCATATGGCCCGTTTGTATGTCGGTTCAAGCGAACGTTTGCTTCGCATGACTTGTATGTCGACAATGTATTGGCGGACGCTGGACCAAACCACTTCCAGCGTCTTTGCTGCAGACTGGTAGGCGTAATTCAAAGGATGTGCTTGCATAAGTTGCAGCAACAACAAGAGTGAGAGCAGCAACACAGCTGGTGACATCACCTTCGCTAACGTACGTACGTCTGCCTGTCTGGTCAGACCGGCTACCTCTGGCGGCGCGTTCGCGTGGCTGCTCGCTGCCTCAGGCGTCCACGTGGAGCTTCTAACGTTCGCAGCGTTAGAGATATAAACCCGACTGATTATAAACCCGATTGTTTGGCGTGGCTTAATTGATTCTTCCGAAAATGATTGTGTTCTCTCAGATACTTCAGAACTCAAATTAAAATATTTTGCATGGCCATCACAATCAGAAACTTATTGAATTTCATCTTTCATCCACTGTTAGAGAATTTCGGGCAAGTGGCAGTGAGGTCATCATTTGCAAAGCATTCGCTTCAATTTCTACCAACGTTTTAATTCACACAAGAAATTTGTTCCACTTCAGTGTTGAAATTCTGTTTCCGGAAGGACGACAGCGACGCGTACAGAATCTTCGTTTAGGCCATGAAGTTCTTTGTCATATCCCCTAGAGCGGCAGCATTGGAGACGTGCCGTGAAACTAAAGTTGTTCAGAATACAAGAAGGATTTGGCGCACCCAATACATTATCACGCACTTCCGGTGGGGATTTTGACAGTTGGCCCTCTGTTGATTTTTTATTGCCCTCTGACTAAACTACAAAACTATTACTACAATAAATTCCCTTGAATAGAAATTGTGGGAGGAAAGCTACTCCCAATAATGCGAGCATCGTTCAAAATTGAGCCAACATCACTTGCCGGAGACAGGCGTTCAAGTATGAGCTTGTATCAAGCTTTAACAAACAAGAAAATTAATTCATAAAATATTGGTCCGGAACGTCATTCATTTCATGGGGTTTCCTGACGCTTCACGTCATGGGGTTTCCATCAATCTTCAGTCATGAACTTGAGTGAAAGTCTAAATCTCCGTTTTAAACAAGTGACTCAAGCCATTTCCTGACATGAGACTCGGCAGGTATCGTATCGACTGAACATGGGACCAGTAGCGACCAACGTCCTAGTTTATTTGACTTTTTTAGCATCAGAAACACTCAGGAATGGACATATCAGTTAATCTAAGCCCAACCTAGTATATGCTAAATAGATACCGTTTCGAATTTTTTTCCAAATGCTAGAAATAAGACACCCGTTTGACATAGTTTAAAGTAAAAAGTTTGTTTGCTCATATTAATTTTACGGATTATTGATATTTTGTTTTTATTTTAATATGGATCTCTCGTGCAGTAATTTTTAGTCCAGCTTCAATTCACTTATAGGTTTTTTCACTCGCTCTTCTTGATTTACTTTCTACTGCACCAGAATTGCACCTCTTTAAAAATTGCAGCCTAACTTGATCTGCTTCTGACGACTCATCTAATTAGTTCTCCCGTAACTTGCATTCGAAGAATCATCTAATAAGTTCTCAACTAAATAGCCTTGGATGTCTTATCTGATTAGTTCTCAACTAATTAACCTTTGATGTTTCATTTGATTAGTTCTCAACTAATTAGCCTTTGATGTGACTACAAATTCATCCTGAAGTAATTAGCTTCGTCTTAGGTTGTACTGATATAGAATAGAATAGAAGTGTCGGCGTTGAAGAAATAGGCCCATGGCCTGTTGCCGATTCTTGAATTTTTCGTGACTTGATTCACAAGGGATCCGGCCTTTGGAACCCGATCTTGCCATAGCTGACGATTGATTGAAATAGCTGCTGGACTTATTACCTGGTCCGTAAGGATTTGTCTTATCAAATTGTACCGACATAATTTGAACGTATTCTACTCGTCCCGATGCAATTAGGGATCATTAATTTTAGTCTTCTCTGTGGGATGCACCACACGCGACAGCAATGCTTGAAGCGCCTGCTACAAGCAGGGGCAGTTCATTGGTGGTCCAATTAAGGGTGGATTATGCTGTTCATAAATGACCAACAAATTGAAGCCTTGTTCGGAGTTAGATAGTCTAAGTCAGATTGTCCCTGTGAATTCTGATATAGGAAGAAGACATGATGAAAACATTCCTCGGTCAGAATGAGTAGCTCAACTATAGGCTGTCATAAAAGATACACTATAAAATCAAACATCTGAGTGACTAATTAATGCGTATGCATATCTATATAAATAGAAACGTATTTTTGAACATGCTTTTCATAATATAAACAATTATAAATGACATATACGTGTAAATTGAGTTTTTAGAACATTTTCTCTAGACACCACTGGTTGAAATATGTCTTTCAATCTTCGTACCACATCCTACGCAGGGCCTATACCTTCAAAAAAGTTAAGAGATCGTAAGTTCATCAGCCAATCATTGACGGCCTTTCAAGCAAAATCCACTAATCATAGGCAAGAAAATAGAGCGTAAGTACTTACGTTCACTTAGCGAGTTTTGAAAGCATGGCCCCGCAAATTACCGCCAAATAATTCAACGTGTCGGCGACAGCTAGGGATTGTCGTGATACGCGAGAAGCCGAGCTCGGGTTGCTGAGCCGCGCGTCTCGCTTGTGGGGCGAGCTGTTGCTGCTGTGATCATAGTAAAGATTATAGCATTTTACAATTTTCCTTTTTTATTCGCCTAGTAAACATTTTTAAATGGAGGTACTTGAAATTATGGTATGAACTTCCAGAAGAAATTGTAGTAAATAGCTTGCAGCCTTCTCAACAATTTTGTTGACAGATGTGATGATGTGATCATAGTAAAGATTATGGCATTTATACAATTTTTCTTTTTTATTCGCCTAGTAAACATTTTTAGATGGAGGTATTTGGAATTATGGTATGAACTTCCAGAATAACTTGTAGTAAATATCTTTCAGCCATCTCAACAATTTTGTTGACAGACTAAACATAATTATAAAGATTTATTATTAAAAAAAAAACCTCTAGTCATAATCCAAGAACTGGCCGCTTAATACTTTCATGAAGGAGTCGTTGGCTCTCACGACGATCGGGTCTACGTCCCGGAGCCACTCGAAGCGTTACTGCGTTTCGACCAAGGATCGTCACCTCAACTTCAGCCACCGCGTTTTCGTTTTTTGGCCGGTGGAGCGCGCCATCGATTGGCTGCGCTTCGTCGGCCTCGGAGCGGGCTGATGGTTGATGTTGCTACAACAACAACAACATGAAGGAGTCGTTCAAGTATAATTTTTATCACTTCACGTGGATTAGATTTATTAGCAATATTAGTTTCCTTCCTGGCATCTATCGAACCATTTCCGCCATGATGCTTCAGCTCTGCTAATGAGCCATCGCATGTGTGGATAGAATTGATGGATATAATATACCCGAATAGATGGATGTAAACATCAGAATATATGGATATTATCGCAAACATTTCTAAGTGAGAACATGAGCAAGAAACCACGCGACGATTTAACCTAATCAGGATACGAGACGATGTTTGCACAATGTTCGATTTGACCGACGTTGCCGTTACAATAATTCTGGGATTTACATGAGATTATAAACGTTTGCGATAAGTGATAGTCATAATCTTATGACGCAGATAGTCATAAGATCATCTGACTTGCCACCTTGGGCTACACCTAAAGCCGATTTTCACACCGATTGTTTCACGTTTACTCTGTGTGCTCCTCAAATCACTTTATTTTTTCGATTTGAAATCAGTCATGAGATTGATTAGGTATCTTTGAAAAGAGGTCTCTCACTTATCTAAGTTATCTTCTATTCCTTTACCCCGAACCCCAAGTACATCACTTATCAACTGATCGCTGATGTCATCGCTCATCGTCATCGCCTGTATTTGCCCCATTGGTTGACTCTTGAGTCTTGAGTCTTGACTCTGGGCCTCAGTGTTGTTCAGACCGTCATGTGTGGTGGGTGTGCGATGTAAGCTCGAAACTCTCAAGTCTTTGCGGGTGGTGAAGGTTTTCCCGCGAACGTTGGACTGTTGCTGTACCTATGTCTATGTATATTGGTGTAATACAACTTATCTGCTTTCCTGTTACTGATTCGCGTCATTTGAGCCGATTTATTCGATAATCATTATGAACTGGATATCTCGTTGAACATTCTTAGGCTGGCAGTTTATAATAAGTAAATGTGTTTTTGAAAAAGATCTGAAGTTAAGAAGGACTCGTTCAAAGTTTGAACAATACCTAATCAAAACGATATTAAGATTTGAAGCGGAAAAGTTTTAGTTCGAGAAAATTTTTCAGAATATGTTTATATTGTGAAATGAACTTGATCCCGATGCCAACTTTAAATTTGCTGCAGAAACTTAATTTTTCCTAGCAGGTGAAGGTGAAATCTGACGTGTGTTAACGAGATCTCATTTCAAAAATTCCAAGTTATTTGAATTAGTTTGTTCCAAGTTGTTCGAAGGTTCCAGTTCCATACATGGAACGTGGAAGGTTCCATACTACACATTCAGTTCCGCTAAAACGGATTTTCATTTCTTAGTCATTTTGTCAAATGACGTGTCAATCATTCCTTTGTGAACTAGCTAACTGAAGTGTCCAGTTGTCGAATATCTATTGATTTAGACATTTAACAGAGTCTGAGGATAAGAGAAATTAAAGTTATTAAACCTAACGAACAGTACCGAGGCTAAGTTTTAGGGCTTAGGTTCAGAAGTTTGCGCTGGTGTAGCTTACCAAGTCGTTCGTGAGAACAGCATTACAGATGATGGCGGCAAAATAACAGAGAGGCGTCACTGGACCTTATTACTTCTCAGACGTTGCTTTGAGTCTGAGGATATAACAAGGATCTGTTCTAACGCCAGCGGTCTGTTCTAACGTCAGCGCGTGCCATCGCTAGACCAGTATAGACCGCCTTACGTCCGAGACGTTGGTTCGAGGCGATGGATGTAGCAAGGGTCTGTTATAACGTCTGCGCGTGCCATCGCTAGACCAGTATAGACCGCCTTACGTCCGAGACGTTGGTTCGAGGCGATGGATGTAGCAAGGGTCTGTTATAACGTCAGCGCGTGCCATCATTAGACCGATTTACGTCCAGAACGTTGCTTCGAGTCTGAGGATGTTACAAGGGTCTGTTATAACGTCCGCGCGTGCCATCGCTAGACCGCCTTACGTCCGAGACGTTGGTTTGAGGCGAAGGATGTAGGTAGGTAGCAAGGGTCTGTATTATAACGTCTGCGCGTGCTATCCCCACTCAACAGACCGATTTGCAACACTTGGATGAAGTTGTGATATTCTAGTTTGACGTGCTCGTGGAAACTTCTTTGTTGTGGTCTTCACGTTCTACGATGTGTTGAGGCGTTCGATGTCGCCTGATGTTTCTAATGGGTAAGGTTCGTTATTGTCTCTAATGGGTAAGGTTTGTTATTGTCTCTAATGGTAAGGTTTGTTATTGTCTCTAATGGGTAAGGTTTATTATTATCTCTAATGGTAAGGTTTGTTAGTGTCTCTAATGGGTAAGGTTCGTTATTGTCTCTAATGAGTAAAGCTTGAGATAGTACAGGGCTCGCGATGTTGTCAAGCCTTGTGTCACGTTAGGAGGTGGTTTAAGTAGCAGTCATCTTGTATGTAAATTAGAATTGTAGAGTTTTTGGGAAGTGTTCATTATGCGCTATGTGTTCTTGTTGAATAAATTACCGCCGTTGAGTAACCGATTTTAAAGTACTGGTAGGTAACTCGAAGTTAGAACGAACCCGTTGAATAGACATCAATACAGCTGTTAGCTACATTTTATTTGTTCACATGAATAGGGTGAATTATTCGCATAAAGGAAACATGAATAACTGACTTCTCTTTATAGAATGTTGTTAACACAGAGAAATGCTTGGGACTTGATGCGTCAGATATATTTTCTTATAGACATTCATGTTGCAAAAATAATTATCAAATTGATTTCCCAATGAATACCGCAACATATCTACAATACTGTTTGAGCAAAATTTAGGAATCCTACTCACTAACTCACATGTAGTCAGCTGATGAGACGTGAATGCTCCAAGGTGTTGGGAACGCGTCACTCAAATTGGAACGGCTTTAAGTAGTATGGCAAACGCTGGGATTTATAGGAGTTGAAGTTATTCGTGTGATCAATTTTTGGGTGATTATGTTAATGTTATTAATTATTGGACCGCTTTTTTAATTCCAAAGTATGCATAAAATTGGTTATGGCCTTTGATTCCGGTCTACTTATGAAAATTATTGCCTCAGATACGTCTAATCTATAATTAATTTTTCATTGTATGCTAATTTGTAACATTTTATTGAATAATGTTTCTTTTATGCGATTTGTAGCTTTTAATTGATCTATCAATTCATTTCAAAATAAAATGTTGCTGTAACTAAGTCCGCTATACCCCAATGCCAATTAAAATTATTACTTTGCCATCTCAGTAACAGATATTTCCCAAAAATCCGAGGCTTCCTGGTTACGTTAGAATTTGTAGCTGTGGCATATGTATGATTCAAGGTGCATAATTGAGCGCCCATGAGCTTATTTCCTAAAAAACATACACAAATTGCAAACTGGAATCGAAGCGCTTGTACATTATTACGGGATTCTCTTAAAAAGGCTCTTAAATCTCCACACGCGGGCTTATGAAATTTCAACGAGAATGATTTATTTAAGGACTCAAAGTTTTGTCTGAAATAACAAAATATGCTCCTATTATCTCCCATAGTCCCATAGAGTTTAACATTAGCATTTCAGAAATACTTGGACGTGTTCCGAAATTGAGTGTTACTCATCAGATGTTCAGTGTTAATTTAATAGAAGCGGGATGAACATTGTGCCCTTCAATTTTAACCCTTCAAGCTCGTGAAATATTGAGTGTTGTCCGTAAACTTCCACACGTCTAATCTGGTTGCACTGCTACGATATACCAATTTAGGAACGCATTATTTAAACTTGCTTACACAGTATTTTTTAGCAGCATCAACATTTAGGCTGTAGGTCCTACAATTTCTGAAAGAGGTGACTTATTAAAAGCAAGCTGTTTCACCCCAGTGGAAGCATGACAAGCAACGGCTCCAATACCACTCCCCGTTTCACCACAACGGCCGTTATTAACTGTTCCGCTTATCCATCTGATCCGACATCAACGAAGACAGCAATCCATCAATCATATTCCCTCCAAAATGAATTTCCCACTAGAAACTTCTCGGCTTCAAACGGAGATGACGCGAAGTCCAACAAACCGCTCGACCAAACTTTCCCGAGAAGAGTTCAAGTGAGTGAAAGTTGGGCACGAGGGTCTTTGACGACCGTGCCCGATGCCCCAACTCCCCCTCCTCCACTCGGAGCCAAATCCTCGGCAAACGGGGCAAATCTTGCAAATCGTCCTCAGTTCTTCAGTGGGGGTAGGTTACCCAACACAACGAACAGCCTGCCGAGGGGCTACGTCAATGGAACAGCAGCAACTCGGGGACAAAAACTGGCTTCATCTGCGTCATCAGCGAGTGGCCGAGACAATCCATCTTTGCAAGCGGCAGGACTACTGCAGCAGCAATCCTCTGAAACATTTAACTCAGCCGCCAAGGCTAAAGTTGATCCGAACGATCCTCAGGTTCGTAAGCTCGTCTACAACATGTATCGCGGACTCCTCGACAACAAGCACGAGCGTTCAAACTCCATCATCGACAGCAAACCCTCCCTTCAAGTGGACACGGATGAGGGCGTGAAGAACAGAGTCATCAGCATGATGTGAGTAATAATAACACTTATGTAAATTCAATTGTTTAATTAATTAAATTGTTTAATTAAGTAAACTTAATTAAAATTGTTTACTTAAGGAGTATTAAGATGATCTACTCCGAGCATGGAGCGTGCGAAATATTTATTTCGGGCAATTAAGCTGTAATTTGTTTCTTTTCGCAGGTTTGTTGACATAATTGCTGTTTAGTTAAGACATGCTTGTGCAACAAAAATGTGTATCGATGTAAATTTGAAATTTACAACTCGTATCTCTACTGTAGGCTCTTGCGTCTCATAATATTTTTATCGAAGTAAATCAGGACAAAGACGAAACGTAAAATGTCGAGACAAGTGAGAAGTACAAAAAAATATAACTAAGTACTCACTGCAGTGAGTGACAGAGAGCGCATTTTCTCGTTGACGAAAACTTGAGGTCATGGACAGACGGACGGACAGACAGACGGACGGACGGACGGACGGACATGGCGAGCACAATAGTGCATTTTTTCCATAAATGAGAAAATGCGCTAAAAAGTTAGAAATCGGGACAAAATTGTGCTCCGAATTATAAAAAATTATCCCGGGAATTGTGAAACGTTTCGAGACGGCCAGAAATAAAATAAGACATAGCGTCACGTTGCAAGGAATTCCATTTTTGGCGCGAGACAGAACGAGGTATTCCATCACGATGACGTCATATGCTGTAAATTCTATTAGAAATTCTATTAGAAATTCTATTAGAAATTCTATTAGAAATTCTATTAGAAATTCTATTAGAAATTCTATTAGAAATTCTATTATAAATACTATTAGAATATTCTCTATTTTCCATCGTTATTATTTCATATATTAGCGTCCTCAACAGCGCGATTCATTTCTGAAGATTATCAACTAAACGTAACTGAATAATAAATTTTATTAAAAACTAGTGTGACTAGTTCATTGTAATGCAAATTGTTAAAAATAGAGGTTAGAAACTCGTCTTGCCATAACTTTCTGTTGAATGTTTAATTCCTAATGTTTAAGGTTACATTAAGCGTCGTGAAGGGTAAGCTAATCTACTCGACTTCCATCGGTAGACTTCGGTTAAAGATCGTATTCGTGGTAGAACATGAGAAATTATTCGGACATGAAATTGTTTCAAAATCAATTTAAATTCTGAGTAACCTACACGAAATATTGCAGCAACGAAAGTATTTTCAATTAAAGATATAAATATGTCTGGTAGGTATAAAATTATAAATGAATAAAAATTGATATACAACAATTGATGATGAACATTATATCAAACAATAACGAGGCTATTGGCAAGATATATAGTGGCGGATATCAATGAACTTCTGTTTCTCTGCCGTCGTAAGCCAGCATATATACAGCAGTGAGAACCTCTGCCTCCCGTGTAAGAATAGAATAGAATAGAATAGAAGTGTCGGCGCTGAAGAAATAGGCCCATGGCCTGTTGCCGATTCTTGAACTTTTCGTGACTTGATTCACAAGGGATCCGGCCTTTGGAACCCGATCTTTCCATAGCTGACGATTGATTGAGATAGCTGCTGGACTTATTGCCTGGTCCGTAATTTGCTAGGCATTTTAAGACTGAGCATATGCTCCTGCATGCATAGCTTCGTCTAGTCTGTACTTGAAGATGTTCATACTCGGAGCTTCAACGATGCTATCAGGGAGGCTGTTCCACATGTCGGTGACTCGAAGCGTGAAGAAATGTTGTCGCATGGATGTGTTCCAACGCTGTTTTTTTAGTTTATAGCCGTGGCCCCTGGTGTTGGTTCTTGTTTCAAATTATATTAATCCTTCTGGGACCTTGTAAAAGCCATGAGTATATTACAGTATACAATACAGCAGTAAGAATTTGCTCTCCTTTCCGAGGATATTGTGTTAACAAAATGCATGTGGTATTAGGCTTTATTGGAACTATAATTAGTTCAATTCTCCAGATATTTGCACAATGCACGTGGTAATTGGTGTCGTTGCAACAATAAATTGATCCACTCATCTTGCTTAGAAAGACGTGACCGGAGCGACGACATGCACGCTTCTGCATAAATATTATTTTCAGAGAAATCTGCTGACGCATGCCTGCTGTGCTATGGCATTAGGGTACGCACACAGTGAAAGCAGGTTTGCCCGCGCGGGCAACCTGCTCCAACCTGCCACAAGAATGAACATAGGATAATAATGTAAGTGTTCACAGTGAAAACCTGTACGAATAGGCTTCTGTATTCTATGGTTTAAGGCGCCAGCCTGAGCAGGTAACCAGTACGCTGGCAACCTGCTTTCACTGTGTGCGTACCCTTAGAAAATAGAAATTTGTGCTGTGGAGCGTTCAACATTTTTATTAAAAGAAAAGATTAGATAAGGAATCAGATAATTCTCGAATTGAATATACTTTGAACGGTTTATATAAACGATGATTACACAGTTTCTTGAAAATTCACAACTTTATATTTCCAGAGTTTCATACGTTTTGTTAGATTTATCTACTACCAGGGAAAAAAATGATGTGTTCATTAATAATACGATTTTTGTTATATTGAAGATTAAATTTCAAATCGAAATTATTGATTTCTGTTCAAGGCTTCATCTTTTTTCATGTTGGTCATCATTTTGAACGTAATACTTGCGTGTTGAGAATTTTCTGGGACTCAGATAGGAGATGACCAACGATTCATTGATAAAGATCAAGTATTACATTTTTTGAGAACTTAATAACCTTATGGTGTAGGTATTTAAAATGAAAACTAATATCTTCCGAAGAACCTTATTGCAAAACTGGACTTTTCGATGTTCCTATTGTTCTAATTTTCGTTCAAATAATTAAACTTCAATTTTGACTTGCAAATGACTTTAGGACTATTCTCACGTGTATACTAAAGTATGCATTTAGTCTACCGATCTAGCACGCTAAGGCTCACTCCGAGCGGTTGCTTGACACCAGCCGCGTGCAGAACATCATACCATCGTGCTACAAAAACATAACCTAATCTCTTGCTATACGCTAGAATACCCCAAGCACTAGGTATCAGTTGTCAGTGCCTAACTTGCACACGAATGCGCTGCAAACTTTCTTCTTATGACTTATGTAGTGGGAACTTCTAATGCTCCTGTGATGATTGTTCTGCCTCTGCATGCTTCTTTACACCAAGCCTCATTGTACTTTATTTTACATATTACTTATTGGCTCAAAGATACCTCCAGAGTCAAGTTATAACGGAACAGACGATCATTTACATCGAGCTCCCTTTATTCATTCGATAGCACAATAGGAAGAGTCTAAAACTTGATTGCTTTGCAATCACAGAGACGAATTGTGGATTTGCTTGGGTGCTCTTAGATCAAAACTCCATTTACTTTAATATACGACCTTCCGGCTATCGGATGTTTACTTTTTTATCGTAGATTTTGGACATTGGTTGACATCTGTCAGATTATGTACGACTGAAACTTATGTACGTCCCAGCACCAGCAACATGCACAGTCGTGTACGTCTCCTCGATCAGCACGCTATTCCGCAGGTCAGAGCTGCCCGAATTAGTCACGTCGTTGACTAATTCGCCTCTGACGCTCAATGTTATCCTGGAATGGTCTGGTAACGAACCGAAAACTTTCATGCGATATTATAATGAGAAATGCTTCATTCTCATCAATCCCAACTGGCGGGGCGAATACACTAACCAACTAACCAATCTATCCGGCACCACGGCTGTCGGTTTCCCTTCACCACAAAGAGGCCAGTGGGCGGTCAGGATCAGCATTAAACTAATAGGTATGTTTTTGCCGCAACTAAGAAGAAAACGCATGCAGACCGAGCTCTCACTCCCCCCATGAGTTCCAATGCACTTCCTATAATTTAGATTTTGAAGCATTAATGTTGTTAGATTATTTTCTTGATGCAGATGAACATTGTCAAATTTAACTACGTCCTTCTTGTTTCAAATTTAGCGCTTTGATCGTCTTACAGTCACCAACGAACTAGTCCAGCCGGTGAACGCTTTGTATATCATATACCGGTACAGTATATTGACTAAGAACTCCATAGGAGTTGAAATTCTTGTTGCGGCTTGATTTTACTGTGCTACTCATTTATAAAAAAGAGCTTTATGTATTACTTATTAGTTTGGAAATGCCTCCAGAGTCAAGTTATAACGGAACGTACGATCAGTTACATCGAGCTCCCTTCATTAATTCGTTAGCACAATGAGAAGAGTCTAAAAGTTGATTGGTATAATCTAAAGTTATCTAAAAATCAAGATATCGAAAAATTGGAGAACTTGAAAAACAACCAAAACAGTTGAATGAAGCTAGCCCGGAATTGAAACTTTGAACGGGCTAGCTTCATTGAACATTGAAACTTTCATTGAAGCTTTGAACGAGTAACCAAAATCAAAGCATTAATTTTCAAGAGCGCGTCTGGCAATAGACTGGCATTGACAAAGCTCCTCTGTGCGCCTGAGGAAGTCGTCCCAGCAAAACGTACAACCCTGTGCAACCTTGTGATAACTTGCGAGTGTTGATCTTCAATGCTGCTGAATTTAAATTTTCCACAGTTTATTTGTTCAGTTTATTCTTTGAACTATAGTAGAAATAAATGATATCTAGAAAATTTAGGCTCAAAAGTGCCTTTTTATTAAGGCATGATGTAGAAAGTTTAAATAGCGTATTTTAATTTTTTGATGCATACGTGCTACCGTAGTCAAGTTGGTTCAGGCGCGCGCGGGCTGTAATGATCTTCGGGTTCGAATCCTTTTAGAGGATCCAATGATTCTTTTAGCGGAGCATGAAAGGTGAATGAATAGATAGGGTCGGCAAGATTATGGCCAAATCTAATTAATGCCGCTCATTGTAATCGGATGTTCATGTACTTCAACTGTCACGATAAAACACGTATTGTGAAATCCGGTCACACATCAACATGATGGTGCAAGTTCTGAGAGTTGTGTTGTGATGAGCATTGTTAGAATTTAAATCAGGTACTTTCATACTCAAATTGATGCCATGCATTTTTTAGGACTTTTAACCTCATAATATCACTATTAAAGACTATAACCTGTATATTGCATATTAATTATTTCTCTTTTATTGTTCAATACTCAGATTTGAATTTAAAATTATCTCAAATGCTGAAAGTTTCAGCATTCTATGTCTTATACGAACTATCTAACTAGCATTAAACTTGTGACATCATTCGTCTGTTTGTGGAAATAGTTCTCATGATGTGTGTCAAAGTGTCGATTGTTTCGTGATTTATTTGTAAATATCAATCTTTTAACATTATTATCATTGTATTTCAGAGAAATCATATAAGGATTTCACGTCCACGTGACGTGGGCGATCAATTAAAGCGTAATGTCTGTAAAACTTGTGTTTAGCAAATTTCATGACTACAAGCGCACACTTTATATATAGTTCGTCTTTATTCAGTACTGGTTACTGAAAATTACTCTAAAGAAGTAGGCAAGTTCGGATGAAAAGATCATTTTGCGTTATTCGTGGCTTGCGACTGGTGCGACGACATTGTGCCCGAACTGTTTGGTAAGGATCTATTAATTGGAAATTTGAATGCTTATTTTGAATTATTGTAAAGTTGAATCACTAGTTCTTCATTCTTGTTGTACATTTATTCCTTTATTTTGTTTTCAGAAACCGTTTGCGGTATGGTTAACAAATGTGGATAAACTTAAATGTTAATCATCCTGCGACGCGTCATAACTCATATCGAACGTTATGGGTTACAAGAAAGGAAGGTGACCGCCAAATTAATGCTACCGTAGAGGTCATCTGTTATGACTTTGAACTTTGTGTATTATCAAGAAGCTAAGAATTAAATTGAGAAAAAATTGTTCTTATAAAAACTATTCAAGAAAACTCATATTATTCCTGAAACCTTGGTATGAGGTAAAGTTTAGTGCTTGCTGTTAAACGTTCAATTATTAGTTTTATGTTGATTTTCAAATTTTCAAAAACTATGCCCCAAAATGAAATATCCTGCATTATTTTAACTTGCGAACTGGCCAACAAGCTTTTATTGCGTCGTTGTTTGGTGTGCCTGAGGTCAGGCCTTTACTGAATATCGTGATATTATTCCACATTAATGCAAGGAAGGTTGTTTCAACGAGCGAAAGTGCGCTGGCTGTGAATGGCTTTGTTTTGATGAAGTTTAATAACATTAATGAGCGGGTTCCATGAAATAACGTTTGTTTTCTCGTAAAATGCAACTCATTGCAGATTACGAACAGTTGTTGTGATTCTGGCTAAGCGTGTTTGGGAAGCAGCTTGAAACAGGAAATTCTTAGCTCTTGACGTCCATGTAAATGTTTGCGTTTTACATCATCAATCCAGTCGTTCAAATCCCCACGACATATATGGTAATAATGCTCACCGCGGAAGGTAAACGCTATTAGTAGGTATTGCTAATGATTACATGATTATTTGGTGATTTCATTCGCAGTAGAGTAACATAAGTAATTAACGCAACCTTCCCAAATCTAAGGACTTGAAAAATGCTCAAACGTGTACTCATGATCGATCGCTACCTCGATCTACCAGTTTACAGGTACCATTTGTAACGCGATCTGCCAGCTTCCTGTTAATTGTACTTGCAATCCGTAATATTTAAATAGTACGGTAACAAACCATGTCAGTTGCGAGAATTTTTCTTCAACCTTCGCATCGTGCAAGTGGTTCACGCCTTGTGCAGTTTTCATTACTCATAGCAAATTTACTGTCGTGATTTTTCCGCATGCCGGCAACATAGAAGTGAGCGCTCACAGCCGAGAAGAAGAAGCGCTTCTGCCATTGCCAGCTTGGAGTCTAAATGTGTTTGCTTGCTACCGGGATATTCCCTCATAGCTTGCAATGTTGAACTAGAACGACAGTGACGAGGCGGCATTGAAGTTAACTCTCCACGTTGTAGTTAGCTTTAAACGGTTGCGCATCCGCATGCCGCGAGTCTCATGGCTTGCGAGCTTGAACGGCGGCTCTGTTGACGTGCAAGGATGCCTCCGCTTCGGCAACGTGTCGAGCTTTGGCAACTTTCATGACGCTCTGGGCCCATACTTTCAAAATTCCATAAGTGAACGTAAGTACTTACGCTCTATTTCCTTGTCTATGATTGGTGGATTTTGCTTGAAAGGCCGTCAATGATTTGCTGACGAACTTGCGATCACTTAACTTTTTTTTGAAAGTATCGGCTCTGGACGGTGGCTGCTTTGATCAGTCGACCTACGTAGATTTGCTTTTAATTTTCTTGTACTGAATTCGGTCAGTGAAGTTTTTTGGCAATGCTGTTAGCAAAGGCACAGATTATTAGGCCGGAAACTTAGCCGTTGAACTATGTCGTGGGTTGTTTCCGGCACTAACCTACTTATCTAAATCGCCTTCAGTGGTATTACACCCGCGGTTCTATGCAGTGCCATCTGCATCTAAAAAGCAAACAGTCACCACCCAGCCTTCCATATATTTAGCCTTGGACAGAGGAAGTAATGTACTTTGTAAAACAATTGCCGTGGTTAACCGGAAACGCTGACTTGTGCTCGCTTGCTGGTGCCACGGACCTTGAAACTCGATTATTCTTTTGAAAACAAGCCAGCTATTATCGCGACGCGGCCTCCACACAAATGTCCCCTCAATGGCTTGCTTCTCTTCGAACAACAACAGGAATAAAACCATCCGCGAGATTCATGCGTCACGCTAACATGCTGGCAATAGCATCCATGTCACGCACACGTGCGCGATGTCACTCACGTATAACACGTTTACAACGTCACTCATATCTTCTTCACTTCCTTAGTACCGTACATATATGGTACGTAAGCGTACTTTATGCGCGTCGTGCTCATGTGCACATCACTACACGAGATCGTTCACTATAGTCGCCTTCTACTCGCACGTGTCACGCTCACGTATGAATGTTGTAAGGGTGAGCATTCTCATTTTTTTATCTAATTAATTTCAGTGTATTTTTATTTTTACCAAGACTTGTCAATGAGCCTGAAAATTAAATTACAAGAAGAAGCGGCATGGTTCTTGAGGAGCTTCTGTGAGGCCAATGAGGATTAGGATTTGGGTTAAGTGTTCATTTACGCCTGGTGTGTGTGTGTTATTTTTCATGCACATAATGTGTTGTGGTATTGTTCGTGCTCACAATGCATTACGTTATAGTTCGTTCCGTTATACGTAGTTAGTAATAAGTATCAACACTAATTGCAAAATTTGCTAGTAGGTTACTTGGATCATTACGTACATTACTTAGCGCATTTGTTAATAAGTATCAACACACTTGAACCATTTAGGTCGATGCGAGGAAAATCACGCATCAATAGGAACGTAACGCCGATGATGCTTACTTTAGAACATCTATCATTTGAGACTACTGCTGCTCATTGCCGTGCGACCCTAAATGACATGATTTCAATTACATCGTCCTAAGATTGGGAAATGTTAAAGTACTGCGTGCCCCATAGAAGTTATTGCTTTAAAGTTACCACAAGAATCGTTCGTGCTCTGTTACGAGTAATAATGATGCGTAAAAATGATAAATGTCTTCATAAGATTGCACCTCGGATCACATACAAGTTCTATGTGGCCAGTAAGGTGAGTTTATTGTTGATGCTCCTTGTCAACCTCCTGAAGGGTGTGCAAACATGCAGGATAGCACATGCAGCGTCTGGTGACAGATTGGGCTCCGCCGCCAGTAAAAGGGCTTCTTGTTCTGAGGTTTAGGTGACAGCATCTACAGCACTCTCTGTACTTTAAGGAATTCCCGATATTACTTATTCTTATGTAATTTTAAAATCGATTGCGCTTAGGTTCATGTTTTAAGCGATCGCTTTAAGCGTTCAAACAGTTGAATTCGAGATGCGAAGCAACAGAAATTTTATAGAAGGAAAATTCAGTTTTAACCTGCTGCTCGCAACGAACCCTCGGAGGACAATGAATGAGTCTGCGGCGCATCGGCCACATGTGAATAATAAGATGATTGTATAAAGCATGAATTGCGATGTTCCATTTGTTGTACGTGAATGGTTAGGGAGCGTGAATTGCGATATTTAGGAATGAGTCAAATGTCTTCGAGATGATATATAAACATTTACTCTTTATGTTTTAATGCCATCCAAATTTTACGTTAAATATCCTCACGGCTGAGCTCACGAATTCATCCTGGGGTTGTGGGATGAAACTGAGTGGGGAACTGCCGTAGCGTTTGTGGTCCTCGCTCTCCCCTGCACTCCCCCACTCTTGCACTCCCCCTCTCTCGCACTCCCCCCTTCACTCCCCCTTTATTTCCCCCCTCAAAGCACTGACTGAGCGCTGGCCTTTCTTGGTCTCGTAAGTCCACCGTGGCAGGATCTGCTGTGGCGATTGTATGCTATTGATTGTGTCTAACCGCCACTCGTCTGCTAGCCGCCACTCGTCTTCTACCCGCCACTCGTCTCCTA